>NW_027669040.1:0-27500 GCF_964194185.1 Rhinolophus hipposideros
ATTAGGATTAGGGTTAGGGTTGGTGTTAGGGTTAGGGTTAGGTTTAGGGTTAGGGTTCGTGTCAGGCATAGGGTTAGGGTTAGGGTTAGGGTTAGGGTTAGGGTTGGTGTTAAAGTTAGGGTTAGGGTTAGGGTTAGGGTTGATGTTAGGTTTAGGGTTAGGATTAGGATTAGGGTTAGGGTTGGTGTTAGGGTTAGGGTTAGAATTAGGGTTAGGGTTGGTGTTATGGTTAGGGTTAGGGTTAGGGTTAGGGTTGGTTTTAGGGTTAGGGTTAGGGTTAGGGTTGGTGTTAGGGTTAGGGTTAGGGTTAGAGTTAGGGTTAGTGTTAGGGTTAGAGTTGGTGTTAGGGTTAGGGTTAGGGTTAGGGTTAGGGTTGGTGTTAGGGTTAGGGTTTGGATTAGGGTTAGGGTTGGTGTTACGTTTAGGGTTAGGGTTAGGGTTAGGTTTAGGGTTGGTGTTAGGGTTAGGGTTAGGGTTAGGGTTAGGGTTCGTGTTAGGCATAGGGTTAGGGTTAGGGTTAGGGTTAGGGTTGGTGTTAGGGTTAGGGTTAGGGTTAGGGTTAGTGTTAGTGTTAGGGTTAGGGTTAGGGTTAGGATTAGGGTTAGGGTTGTTGTTAGGGTTAGGGTTAGGGTTAGGGTTAGGGTTGGTGTTTGGGTTAGGGTTAGGGTTAGGGTTAGGTTTAGGGTTAGGGTTAGGGTTGGTGTTAGGGTTAGGGTTAGGGTTAGGGTTAGGGTTAGGGTTGGTGTTAGGTATAGGGTTAGGGTTAGGGTTAGGGTTAGTGTTAGGGTTAGGGTTAGGGTTAGGATTAGGATTATGTTTAGGGTTGGTGTTAGGGTTAGGTTTAGGTTTAGGGTTAGGGTTAGGGTTAGGGTTAGGGTTAGGGTTAGGGTTAGGGTTGGTGTTAGGTATAGAGTTAGGGTTAGGGTTAGGGTTAGGGTTAGGGTTAGGGTTAGGGTTAGGGTTAGGGTTGGTGTTAGGGTTAGGGTTAGGGTTAGGGTTAGGTTACCCCGAGCACTACCCCTCGCCCTAGGCCTACGCCTAGCACTACCTCTGGTCCTACCCCTACCCCAGTCCCTACAGCTCCCCCTACCCATAGGCCCACCCCATCCCTACCCCTAGCCACTGCTCCCACTCCTGGTCCTAGGCCTACTTCGAAGTTTACCCCGACACCCACCCCTTGCCCTTTGCCTACCCCAGCGCTACGCCTACCGCTCCCACTAGCCCTACCTCGGGCCCTAGACCAACGCCCAGTGCTCACTCTAGTCCGAAGCCTAGCACTTGCCCGTCGCCAACCGGTACACCTTGCCCTACCAATAGCCAGAACACTAACCCGTGTCCTACGAAATCACCCTGGACCCACCATTAGCCACACCCAAATTCAGCCCTACATCCGTTCGGAGTCCTAGGACTACCCGAAACCATTTCGTGACAACTACCCCTAGTCCTCGGCCAACCCCTACCACTACCACTAGTCCTAGGCTTAACATAAGCCCTAACCCTAACACTGCCCGTGGGCCTCTGCCAAACACTAGCCCTTCAACTAACCCTACCCCGAGCACTACCCCTCGCCCTAGGCCTACGCCTAGCACTACCTCTGTTCCTACCACTACCCTGGCTCTACAGCTCCCCCTACCCATAGGCCCACCCCCAACCCTACCACTAGCCACAGCTCCCACTCCTGGCTCTAGGCCTACTCGAGGTTTACCTCGACACCCACCCCTTGCCCTATGCCTACCCCAGCGCTACGCCTACCGCTCTCACTAGCCCTAGCTCGGGCCCTAGACCAACGCCCATGCCTCCTTCTAGTCCGAGGCCTAGAACTTGCCCGTCGCTGACCAGTAAACCTTGCCCTTGTTAGGGTTATGGTTAAAGTTAGGGTTAGGGTTAGGGTTAAGATTAGGGTTTAGGGTTAGGGTTAGGGTTAGGGTTGGTGTTAGGGTTAGGGTTAGGGTTAGGGTTAGGGTTGGTGTTAGGGTTAGGGTTAGGGTTAGGGTTAGGGTTACGGTTAGGGTTGGTGTTAGGGTTAGGGTTAGGGTTAGGGTTAGGATTAGGGTTAGGGTTGGTGTTAGGGTTAGGGTTAGGGTTAGGGTTGGTGTTAGGGTTAGGGTTAGGGTTAGGGTTAGGGTTGGTGTTAGGTATAGGGTTAGGGTTAGGGTTAGGGTTAGGGTTAGGGTTGGTGTTAGGGTTAGGGTTAGGGTTAGGGTTAGGGTTAGTGTTAGGGTTAGGGTTAGGGTTAGGATTAGGATTAGGGTTAGGGTTGGTGTTAGGGTTAGGGTTAGGTTTAGGGTTAGGGTTCGTGTTAGGCATAGGGTTAGGGTTAGGGTTAGGGTTGGTGTTAAAGTTAGGGTTAGGGTTAGGGTTAGGGTTGATGTTAGGTTTAGGGTTAGGATTAGGATTAGGGTTAGGGTTGGTGTTAGGGTTAGGGTTAGAATTAGGGTTAGGGTTGGTGTTATGGTTATGGTTAGGGTTAGGGTTAGGGTTAGGGTTAGGGTTGGTTTTAGGGTTAGGGTTAGGGTTAGGGTTGGTGTTAGGGTTAGGGTTAGGGTTAGAGTTAGGGTTAGTGTTAGGGTTAGAGTTGGTGTTAGGGTTAGGGTTAGGGTTAGGGTTAGGGTTGGTGTTAGGGTTAGGGTTTGGATTAGGGTTAGGGTTGGTGTTACGTTTAGGGTTAGGGTTAGGGTTAGGGTTAGGGTTGGTGTTAGGGTTAGGGTTAGGGTTAGGGTTAGGGTTCGTGTTAGGCATAGGGTTAGGGTTAGGGTTAGGGTTAGGGTTAGGGTTGGTGTTAGGGTTAGGGTTAGGGTTAGGGTTAGGGTTGGTGTTTGGGTTAGGGTTAGGGTTAGGGTTAGGTTTAGGGTTAGGGTTAGGGTTGGTGTTAGGGTTAGGGTTAGGGTTAGGGTTAGGGTTGGTGTTAGGTATAGGGTTAGGGTTAGGGTTAGTGTTAGGGTTAGGGTTAGGGTTAGGATTAGGATTATGTTTAGGGTTGGTGTTAGGGTTAGGTTTAGGTTTAGGGTTAGGGTTAGGGTTAGGGTTAGGGTTAGGGTTAGGGTTAGGGTTGGTGTTAGGTATAGGGTTAGGGTTAGGGTTAGGGTTAGGGTTAGGGTTAGGGTTAGGGTTAGGGTTAGGGTTGGTGTTAGGGTTAGGGTTAGGGTTAGGGTTGGTGTTAGGTATAGGGTTAGGGTTAGGGTTAGGGTTAGGGTTAGGGTTGGTGTTAGGGTTAGGGTTAGGGTTACTGTTAGGGTTAGGGTTAGGGTTAGGATTAGGGTTAGGGTTGGTGTTAGGGTTAGGGTTAGGTTTAGGGTTAGGGTTAGGGTTAGGGTTCGTGTTAGGCATAGGGTTAGGGTTAGGGTTAGGGTTAGGGTTGGTGTTAGGGTTAGGGTTAGGGTTTTGGTTAGGGTTGGTGTTAGGGCTAGGGTTAGGGTTAAAATTAGGGTTAGAGTTTGTGTTAAGGTTAGGGATAGGGTTAGGGTTAGGGTTGGTGTTAGGGTTAGGGTTAGGGTTAGGGTTGGTGTTAGGTATAGGGTTAGGGTTAGGGTTAGGGTTAGGGTTAGGGTTGGTGTTAGAGTTAGGGTTAGGGTTAGGGTTAGTGTTAGGGTTAGGGTTAGGGTTAGGGTTAGGTTACCCCGAGCACTACCCCTCGCCCTAGGCCTACGCCTAGCACTACCTCTGGTCCTACCCCTACCCCAGTCCCTACAGCTCCCCCTACCCATAGGCCCACCCCCATCCCTACCCCTAGCCACAGCTCCCACTCCTGGTCCTAGGCCTACTTCGAGGTTTACCCCGACACCCACCCCTTGCCCTTTGCCTACCCCAGCGCTACGCCTACCGCTCCCACTAGCCCTACCTCGGGCCCTAGACCAACGCCCAGTGCTCACTTTAGTCCGAAGCCTAGCACTTGCCCGTCGCCAACCGGTACACCTTGCCCTACCAATAGCCAGAGCACTAACCCGTGTCCTACGAAATCACCCTGGACCCACCATTAGCCACACCCTAATCCAGCCCTACATCCGTTCGGAGTCCTAGGACTACCCGGAGCCATTTCGTGACACCTACCCCTAGTCCTCGGCCAACCCCTACCACTACCACTAGTCCTAGGCTTAACATGAGCCCTAACCCTAACACTGCCCGTGGGCCTCTGCCAAATACTAGCCCTTCAACTAACCCTACCCCGAGTACTACACCTCGCCCTAGGCCTACGCCTAGCACTACCTCTGTTCCTACCACTAACCTGGCCCTACAGCTCCCCCTACCCATAGGCCCAACCCCAACCCTACCACTAGCCACAGCTCCCACTCCTGGCTCTAGGCCTACTCGAGGTTTACCTCGACACCCACCCCTTGCCCTATCCCTACCCCAGCGCTACGCCTACCGCTCTCACTAGCCCTAGCTCGGGCCCTAGACCAACGCCCATGCCTCCTTCTAGTCCGAGGCCTAGAACTTGCCCGTCGCTGACCAGTAAACCTTGCCCTTGTTAGGGTTAGGGTTAGGGTTAGGGTTAGGGTTAGGATTCGGGTTTAGGGTTAGGGTTAGGGTTAGGGTTGGTGTTAGGGTTAGGGTTAGGGTTAGGGTTATGGTTGATGTTTGGGTTAGGGTTAGGGTTAGGGTTAGGGTTACGGTTAGGGTTGGTGTTAGGGTTAGGGTTAGGGTTAGGGTTAGGATTAGGGTTAGGGTTGGTGTTAGGGTTAGGGTTAGGGTTAGGGTTGGTGTTAGGGTTAGGGTTAGGGTTAGGGTTAGGGTTGGTGTTAGGTATAGGTTTAGGGTTAGGGTTAGGGTTAGGGTTAGGGTTGGTGTTAGGGTTAGGGATAGGGTTTGTGTTAGGGTTAGGGTTAGGGTTAGGATTAGGATTAGGGTTAGGGTTGGTGTTAGGGTTAGGGTTAGGTTTAGGGTTAGGGTTAGGGTTAGGGTTCGTGTTAGGCATAGGGTTAGGGTTAGGGTTAGGGTTAGGGTTGGTGTTAGGGTTAGGGTTAGGGTTTTGGTTAGGGTTGGTGTTAGGGTTAGGGTTAGGATTAGGGTTAGAGTTGGTGTTAAGGTTAGGGTTAGGGTTAGGGTTAGGGTTGGTGTTAGGGTTAGGGTTAGGGTTACGGTTAGGGTTGGTGTTAGGGTTAGGGTTAGGGTTAGGGTTAGGGTTGGTGTTAGGGTTAGGGTTGGTGTTAGGGTTAGGGTTAGGGTTAGGGTTGGTGTTAGGGTTAGGGTTAGGGTTAGGGTTAGGGTTGGTGTTAGGTATAGGGTTAGGGTTAGGGTTGGTGTTAGGGTTAGGGTTGGTGTTAGAGTTAGGGTTAGGGTTAGGGTTGGTGTTAGGGTTAGGGTTAGGGTTAGGTTACCCCGAGCACTACCCCTCGCCCTAGGCCTACGCCTAGCACTACCTCTGGTCCTACCCCTACCCCAGTCCCTACAGCTCCCCCTACCCATAGGCCCACCCCCATCCCTACTCCTAGCCACAGCTCCCACTCCTGGTCCTAGGCCTACTTCGAGGTTTACCCCGACACCCACCCCTTGCCCTTTGCCTACCCCTGCGCTACGCCTACCGCTCCCACTAGCCCTACCTCGGGCCCTAGACCAACGCCCAGTGCTCACTCTAGTCCGAAGCCTAGCACTTGCCCGTCGCCAACCGGTACACCTTGCCCTACCAATAGCCAGAGCACTAACCCGTGTCCTACGAAATCACCCTGGACCCACCATTAGCCACACCCTAATCCAGCCCTACATCCGTTCGGAGTCCTAGGACTACCCGGAGCCATTTCGTGACACCTACCCCTAGTCCTCGGCCAACCCCTACCACTACCACTAGTCCTAGGCTTAACATAAGCCCTAACCCTAACACTGCCCGTGGGCCTCTGCCAAACACTAGCCCTTCAACTAACCCTACCCCGAGCACTACCCCTCGCCCTAGACCTACGCCTAGCACTACCTCTGTTCCTACCACTACCCTGGCTCTACAGCTCCCCCTACCCATAGGCCCACCTTCAACCCTACCACTAGCCACAGCTCCCACTCCTGGCTGTAGGCCTACTCGAGGTTTACCTCGACACCCACCCCTTGCCCTATGCCTACCCCAGCGCTACGCCTACCGCTCTCACTAGCCCTAGCTCGGGCCCTAGACCAACGCCCATGCCTCCTTCTAGTCCGAGGCCTAGAACTTGCCCGTCGCTGACCAGTAAACCTTGCCCTTGTTAGGGTTATGGTTAAAGTTAGGGTTAGGGTTAGGGTTAGGATTAGGGTTTAGGGTTAGGGTTAGGGTTAGGGTTGGTGTTAGGGTTAGGGTTAGGGTTAGGGTTAGGGTTGGTGTTAGGGTTAGGGTTAGGGTTAGGGTTAGGGTTACGGTTAGGGTTGGTGTTAGGGTTAGGGTTAGGGTTAGGGTTAGGATTAGGGTTAGGGTTGGTGTTAGGGTTAGGGTTAGGGTTAGGGTTGGTGTTAGGGTTAGGGTTAGGGTTAGGGTTAGGGTTGGTGTTAGGTATAGGGTTAGGGTTAGGGTTAGGGTTAGGGTTAGGGTTGGTGTTAGGGTTAGGGTTAGGGTTAGGGTTAGTGTTAGGGTTAGGGTTAGGGTTAGGATTAGGATTAGGGTTAGGGTTGGTGTTAGGGTTAGGGTTAGGTTTAGGGTTAGGGTTCGTGTTAGGCATAGGGTTAGGGTTAGGGTTAGGGTTAGGGTTAGGGTTGGTGTTAAAGTTAGGGTTAGGGTTAGGGTTAGGGTTGATGTTAGGTTTAGGGTTAGGATTAGGATTAGGGTTAGGGTTGGTGTTAGGGTTAGGGTTAGAATTAGGGTTAGGGTTGGTGTTATGGTTAGGGTTAGGGTTAGGGTTAGGGTTAGGGTTAGGGTTGGTTTTAGGGTTAGGGTTAGGGTTAGGGTTGATGTTAGGGTTAGGGTTAGGGTTAGAGTTAGGGTTAGTGTTAGGGTTAGAGTTGGTGTTAGGGTTAGGGTTAGGGTTAGGGTTAGGGTTGGTGTTAGGGTTAGGGTTTGGATTAGATTAGGGTTGGTGTTACGTTTAGGGTTAGGGTTAGGGTTAGGGTTAGGGTTGGTGTTAGGGTTAGGGTTAGGGTTAGGGTTAGGGTTCGTGTTAGGCATAGGGTTAGGGTTAGGGTTAGGGTTAGGGTTGGTGTTAGGGTTAGGGTTAGGGTTAGGGTTAGGGTTGTTGTTAGGGTTAGGTTTAGGGTTAGGATTAGGGTTAGGGTTGGTGTTAGGGTTAGGGTTAGGGTTAGGGTTAGGGTTGGTGTTTGGGTTAGGGTTAGGGTTAGGGTTAGGTTTAGGGTTAGGGTTAGGGTTGGTGTTAGGGTTAGGGTTAGGGTTAGGGTTAGGGTTAGGGTTGGTGTTAGGTATAGGGTTAGGGTTAGGGTTAGGGTTAGTGTTAGGGTTAGGGTTAGGGTTAGGATTAGGATTATGTTTAGGGTTGGTGTTAGGGTTAGGTTTAGGTTTAGGGTTAGGGTTAGGGTTAGGGTTAGGGTTAGGGTTGGTGTTAGGTATAGAGTTAGGGTTAGGGTTAGGGTTAGGGTTAGGGTTAGGGTTAGGGTTAGGGTTGGTGTTAGGGTTAGGGTTAGGGTTAGGGTTAGGTTACCCCGAGCACTACCCCTCGCCCTAGGCCTACGCCTAGCACTACCTCTGGTCCTACCCCTACCCCAGTCCCTACAGCTCCCCCTACCCATAGGCCCACCCCATCCCTACCCCTAGCCACTGCTCCAACTCCTGGTCCTAGGCATACTTCGAAGTTTACCCCGACACCCACCCCTTGCCCTTTGCCTACCCCAGCGCTACGCCTACCGCTCCCACTAGCCCTACCTCGGGCCCTAGACCAACGCCCAGTGCTCACTCTAGTCCGAAGCCTAGCACTTGCCCGTCGCCAACCGGTACACCTTGCCCTACCAATAGCCAGAACACTAACCCGTGTCCTACGAAATCACCCTGGACCCACCATTAGCCACACCCAAATTCAGCCCTACATCCGTTCGGAGTCCTAGGACTACCCGGAACCATTTCGTGACACCTACCCCTAGTCCTCGGCCAACCCCTACCACTACCACTAGTCCTAGGCTTAACATAAGCCCTAACCCTAACACTGCCCGTGGGCCTCTGCCAAACACTAGCCCTTCAACTAACCCTACCCCGAGCACTACCCCTCGCCCTAGGCCTACGCCTAGCACTACCTCTGTTCCTACCACTACCCTGGCTCTACAGCTCCCCCTACCCATAGGCCCACCCCCAACCCTACCACTAGCCACAGCTCCCACTCCTGGCTCTAGGCCTACTCGAGGTTTACCTCGACACCCACCCCTTGCCCTATGCCTACCCCAGCGCTACGCCTACCGCTCTCACTAGCCCTAGCTCGGGCCCTAGACCAACGCCCATGCCTCCTTCTAGTCCGAGGCCTAGAACTTGCCCGTCGCTGACCAGTAAACCTTGCCCTTGTTAGGGTTATGGTTAAAGTTAGGGTTAGGGTTAGGGTTAGGATTAGGGTTTAGGGTTAGGGTTAGGGTTAGGGTTGGTGTTAGGGTTAGGGTTAGGGTTAGGGTTAGGGTTGGTGTTAGGGTTAGGGTTAGGGTTAGGGTTAGGGTTACGGTTAGGGTTGGTGTTAGGGTTAGGGTTAGGGTTAGGGTTAGGATTAGGGTTAGGGTTGGTGTTAGGGTTAGGGTTAGGGTTAGGGTTGGTGTTAGGGTTAGGGTTAGGGTTAGGGTTAGGGTTGGTGTTAGGTATAGGGTTAGGGTTAGGGTTAGGGTTAGGGTTAGGGTTGGTGTTAGGGTTAGGGTTAGGGTTAGGGTTAGTGTTAGGGTTAGGGTTAGGATTAGGATTAGGGTTAGGGTTGGTGTTAGGGTTAGGGTTAGGTTTAGGGTTAGGGTTCGTGTTAGGCATAGGGTTAGGGTTAGGGTTAGGGTTAGGGTAAGGGTTGGTGTTAAAGTTAGGGTTAGGGTTAGGGTTAGGGTTGATGTTAGGTTTAGGGTTAGGATTAGGATTAGGGTTAGGGTTGGTGTTAGGGTTAGGGTTAGAATTAGGGTTAGGGTTGGTGTTATGGTTAGGGTTAGGGTTAGGGTTAGGGTTAGGGTTAGGGTTGGTTTTAGGGTTAGGGTTAGGGTTAGGGTTGGTGTTAGGGTTAGGGTTAGGGTTAGAGTTAGGGTTAGTGTTAGGGTTAGAGTTGGTGTTAGGGTTAGGGTTAGGGTTAGGGTTAGGGTTGGTGTTAGGGTTAGGGTTTGGATTAGGGTTAGGGTTGGTGTTACGTTTAGGGTTAGGGTTAGGGTTAGGGTTAGGGTTGGTGTTAGGGTTAGGGTTAGGGTTAGGGTTAGGGTTCGTGTTAGGCATAGGGTTAGGGTTAGGGTTAGGGTTAGGGTTAGGGTTGGTGTTAGGGTTAGGGTTAGGGTTAGGGTTAGGGTTGTTGTTAGGGTTAGGGTTAGGGTTAGGATTAGGGTTAGGGTTGGTGTTAGGGTTAGGGTTAGGGTTAGGGTTAGGGTTGGTGTTTGGGTTAGGGTTAGGGTTAGGGTTAGGTTTAGGGTTAGGGTTAGGGTTGGTGTTAGGGTTAGGGTTAGGGTTAGGGTTAGGGTTAGGGTTGGTGTTAGGTATAGGGTTAGGGTTAGGGTTAGGGTTAGTGTTAGGGTTAGGGTTAGGGTTAGGATTAGGATTATGTTTAGGGTTGGTGTTAGGGTTAGGTTTAGGTTTAGGGTTAGGGTTAGGGTTAGGGTTAGGGTTAGGGTTGGTGTTAGGTATAGGGTTAGGGTTAGGGTTAGGGTTAGGGTTAGGGTTGGTGTTAGGGTTAGGGTTAGGGTTAGGGTTGGTGTTAGGTATAGGGTTAGGGTTAGGGTTAGGGTTAGGGTTAGGGTTGGTGTTAGGGTTAGGGTTAGGGTTAGTGTTAGGGTTAGGGTTAGGGTTAGGATTAGGATTAGGGTTAGGGTTGGTGTTAGGGTTAGGGTTAGGTTTAGGGTTAGGGTTAGGGTTAGGGTTCGTGTTAGGCATAGGGTTAGGGTTAGGGTTAGGGTTAGGGTTAGGGTTGGTGTTAGGGTTAGGGTTAGGGTTTTGGTTAGGGTTGGTGTTAGGGCTAGGGTTAGGGTTAAAATTAGGGTTAGAGTTTGTGTTAAGTTTAGGGATAGGGTTAGGGTTAGGGTTGGTGTTAGGGTTAGGGTTAGGGTTAGGGTTGGTGTTAGGTATAGGGTTAGGGTTAGGGTTAGGGTTACGGTTAGGGTTGGTGTTAGAGTTAGGGTTAGGGTTAGGGTTAGTGTTAGGGTTAGGGTTAGGGTTAGGGTTAGGTTACCCCGAGCACTACCCCTCGCCCTAGGCCTACGCCTAGCACTACCTCTGGTCCTACCCCTACCCCAGTCCCTACAGCTCCCCCTACCCATAGGCCCACCCCCATCCCTACCCCTAGCCACAGCTCCCACTCCTGGTCCTAGGCCTACTTCGAGGTTTACCCCGACACCCACCCCTTGCCCTTTGCCTACCCCAGCGCTACGCCTACCGCTCCCACTAGCCCTACCTCGGGCCCTAGACCAACGCCCAGTGCTCACTCTAGTCCGAAGCCTAGCACTTGCCCGTCGCCAACCGGTACACCTTGCCCTACCAATAGCCAGAGCACTAACCCGTGTCCTACGAAATCACCCTGGACCCACCATTAGCCACACCCTAATCCAGCCCTACATCCGTTCGGAGTCCTAGGACTACCCGGAGCCATTTCGTGACACCTACCCCTAGTCCTCGGCCAACCCCTACCACTACCACTAGTCCTAGGCTTAACATGAGCCCTAACCCTAACACTGCCCGTGGGCCTCTGCCAAACACTAGCCCTTCAACTAACCCTACCCCGAGTACTACACCTCGCCCTAGGCCTACGCCTAGCACTACCTCTGTTCCTACCACTACCCTGGCCCTACAGCTCCCCCTACCCATAGGCCCAACCCCAACCCTACCACTAGCCACAGCTCCCACTCCTGGCTCTAGGCCTACTCGAGGTTTACCTCGACACCCACCCCTTGCCCTATCCCTACCCCAGCGCTACGCCTACCGCTCTCACTAGCCCTAGCTCGGGCCCTAGACCAACGCCCATGCCTCCTTCTAGTCCGAGGCCTAGAACTTGCCCGTCGCTGACCAGTAAACCTTGCCCTTGTTAGGGTTAGGGTTAGGGTTAGGGTTAGGGTTAGGATTAGGGTTTAGGGTTAGGGTTAGTGTTAGGGTTGGTGTTAGGGTTAGGGTTAGGGTTAGGGTTATGGTTGATGTTTGGGTTAGGGTTAGGGTTAGGGTTAGGGTTACGGTTAGGGTTGGTGTTAGGGTTAGGGTTAGGGTTAGGGTTAGGATTAGGGTTAGGGTTGGTGTTAGGGTTAGGGTTAGGGTTAGGGTTGGTGTTAGGGTTAGGGTTAGGGTTAGGGTTAGGGTTGGTGTTAGGTATAGGTTTAGGGTTAGGGTTAGGGTTAGGGTTAGGGTTGGTGTTAGGGTTAGGGTTAGGGTTAGTGTTAGGGTTAGGGTTAGGGTTAGGATTAGGATTAGGGTTAGGGTTGGTGTTAGGGTTAGGGTTAGGTTTAGGGTTAGGGTTAGGGTTAGGGTTCGTGTTAGGCATAGGGTTAGGGTTAGGGTTAGGGTTAGGGTTGGTGTTAGGGTTAGGGTTAGGGTTTTGGTTAGGGTTGGTGTTAGGGTTAGGGTTAGGATTAGGGTTAGAGTTGGTGTTAAGGTTAGGGTTAGGGTTAGGGTTAGGGTTGGTGTTAGGGTTAGGGTTAGGGTTACGGTTAGGGTTGGTGTTAGGGTTAGGGTTAGGGTTAGGGTTAGGGTTGGTGTTAGGGTTAGGGTTGGTGTTAGGGTTAGGGTTAGGGTTAGGGTTGGTGTTAGGGTTAGGGTTAGGGTTAGGGTTAGGGTTGGTGTTAGGTATAGGGTTAGGGTTAGGGTTGGTGTTAGGGTTAGGGTTGGTGTTAGAGTTAGGGTTAGGGTTAGGGTTGGTGTTAGGGTTAGGGTTAGGGTTAGGGTTAGTTACCCCGAGCACTACCCCTCGCCCTAGGCCTACGCCTAGCACTACCTCTGGTCCTACCCCTACCCCAGTCCCTACAGCTCCCCCTACCCATAGGCCCACCCCCATCCCTACTCCTAGCCACAGCTCCCACTCCTGGTCCTAGGCCTACTTCGAGGTTTACCCCGACACCCACCCCTTGCCCTTTGCCTACCCCAGCGCTACGCCTACCGCTCCCACTAGCCCTACCTCGGGCCCTAGACCAACGCCCAGTGCTCACTCTAGTCCGAAGCCTAGCACTTGCCCGTCGCCAACCGGTACACCTTGCCCTACCAATAGCCAGAGCACTAACCCGTGTCCTACGAAATCACCCTGGACCCACCATTAGCCACACCCTAATCCAGCCCTACATCCGTTCGGAGTCCTAGGACTACCCTAAGCCATTTCGTGACACCTACCCCTAGTCCTCGGCCAACCCCTACCACTACCACTAGTCCTAGGCTTAACATGAGCCCTAACCCTAACACTGCCCGTGGGCCTCTGCCAAACACTAGCCCTTCAACTAACCCTACCCCGAGCACTACCCCTCGCCCTAGGACTACGCCTAGCACTACCACTGTTCCTACCACTACCCTGGCCCTACAGCTCCCCCTACCCATAGGCCCACCCCCAACCCTACCACTAGCCACAGCTCCCACTCCTCGCTCTAGGCCTACTCGAGGTTTACCTCGACACCCACCCCTTGCCCTATGCCTACCCCAGCGCTACGCCTACCGCTCTCACTAGCCCTAGCTCGGGCCCTAGACCAACGCCCATGCCTCCTTCTAGTCCGAGGCCTAGAACTTGCCCGTCGCTGACCATTAAACCTTGCCCTTGTTAGGGTTAGGGTTGGTGTTATGGTTAGGGTTAGGGTTAGGGTTATGGTTGGTGTTAGGGTTAGGGTTACGGTTAGGGTTAGGGTTACGGTTAGGGTTGGTGTTAGGGTTAGGGTTAGGGTTAGGATTAGGGTTAGGGTTGGTGTTAGGGTTACGGTTAGGGTTAGGGTTGGTGTTAGGGTTAGGGTTAGGGTTGGTGTTAGGTATAGGTTTAGGGTTAGGGTTAGGGTTAGGGTTGGTGTTAGGGTTAGGGTTAGGGTTAGGGTTAGTGTTAGGGTTAGGGTTAGGGTTAGGATTAGGATTAGGATTAGGGTTGGTGTTAGGGTTAGGGTTAGGTTTAGGGTTAGGGTTAGGGTTAGGGTTCGTGTTAGGCATAGGGTTAGGGTTAGGGTTAGGGTTAGGTTTAGGGTTAGGGTTGGTGTTAGGGTTAGGGTTAGGGTTTTGGTTAGGGTTGGTGTTAGGGTTAGGGTTAGGGTTAGGATTAGGGTTAGAGTTGGTGTTAAGGTTAGGGTTAGTGTTAGGGTTAGGGTTGGTGTTAGGGTTAGGGTTAGGGTTACGGTTAGGGTTGGTGTTAGGGTTAGGGTTAGGGTTAGGGTTAGGATTAGGGTTAGGGTTGGTGTTAGGGTTAGGGTTAGGGTTAGGGTTGGTGTTAGGGTTAGAGTTAGGGTTAGGGTTAGGGTTGGTGTTAGGTATAGGGTTAGGGTTAGCGTTAGGGTTAGGGTTAGGATTGGTGTTAGGGTTAGGGTTAGGGTTAGGGTTAGTGTTAGGGTTAGGGTTAGGGTTAGGATTAGGATTAGGGTTAGGGTTGGTGTTAGGGTTAGGGTTAGGTTTAGGGTTAGGGTTCGTGTTAGGCATAGGGTTAGGGTTAGGGTTAGGGTTAGGGTTGTTGTTAGGGTTAGGGTTAGGGTTAGGGTTAGGGTTGATGTTAGCTTTAGGGTTAGGGTTAGGATTAGGGTTAGGGTTGGTGTTAGGGTTAGGGTTAGGGTTAGGGTTAGGGTTAGGGTTAGGGTTGGTGTTAGGGTTAGGGTTAGGGTTAGGGTTAGTGTTAGGTTTAGGGTTGGTGTTAGGGTTAGGGTTAGGGTTAGGGTTAGGGTTGGTGTTAGGGTTAGGGTTAGGGTTAGAGTTAGGGTTAGGGTTAGGGTTAGGGTTGGTGTTAGGGTTAGGGTTAGGGTTAGGGTTAGGGTTGGTGTTAGGGTTAGGGTTTGGGTTAGGGTTAGGGTTGGTGTTACGTTTAGGGTTAGGGTTAGGGTTAGGGTTAGGGTTGGTGTTAGGGTTAGGGTTAGGGTTAGGGTTCGTGTTAGGCATAGGGTTAGGGTTAGGGTTAGGGTTAGGGTTACGGTTAGGGTTGGTGTTAGGGTTAGGGTTAGGGTTAGGGTTAGGATTAGGGTTAGGGTTGGTGTTAGGGTTAGGGTTAGGGTTAGGGTTGGTGTTAGGGTTAGGGTTAGGGTTAGGGTTAGGGTTGGTGTTAGGTATAGGGTTAGGGTTAGGGTTAGGGTTAGTGTTAGGGTTGGTGTTAGGGTTAGGGTTAGGGTTAGGGTAGTGTTAGGGTTAGGGTTAGGGTTAGGATTAGGGTTGGTGTTAGGGTTAGGGTTAGGATTTTGGTTAGGGTTGGTGTTAGGCATAGGGTTAGGGTTAGGGTTAGGGTTAGGGTTGGTGTTAGGGTTAGGGTTAGGATTTTGGTTAGGGTTGGTGTTAGGGTTAGGGTTAGGGTTAGGATTAGGGTTAGAGTTGGTGTTAAGGTTAGGGTTAGGGTTAGGGTTAGGGTTGGTGTTAGGGTTAGGGTTAGGGTTAGGGTTAGGGTTAGGGTTGGTGTTAGGGTTAGGGTTAGGGTTAGGGTTCGTGTTAGGCATAGGGTTAGGGATAGGGTTAGGGTTAGGGTTAGGGTTGGTGTTAGGGTTAGGGTTAGGGTTTTGATTAGGGTTGGTGTTAGGGTTAGGGTTAGGGTTAGGATTAGGGTTAGAGTTAGTGTTAAGGTTAGGGTTAGGGTTAGGGTTAGGGTTGGTGTTAGGGTTAGGGTTAGGGTTACGGTTAGGGTTGGTGTTAGGGTTAGGGTTAGGGTTAGGGTTAGGATTACGGTTAGGGTTGGTGTTAGGGTTAGGGTTAGGGTTAGGGTTGGTGTTAGGGTTAGGGTTAGGGTTAGGGTTAGGGTTGGTGTTAGGTATAGGGTTAGGGTTAGGGTTAGGGTTAGGGTTAGGGTTGGTGTTAGAGTTAGGGTTAGGTTTAGGGTTAGTGTTAGGTTTAGGGTTAGGGTTAGGGTTAGGTTACCCCGAGCACTACCCCTCGCCCTAGGCCTACGCCTGCACTACCTCTGGTCCTACCCCTACCTCAGTCCCTACAGCTCCCCCTACCCATAGGCCCACCCCCATCCCTACCCCTAGCCACAGCTCCCACTCCTGGACCTAGGCCTCCTTCGAGGTTTACCCCGACACCCACCCCTTGCCCTTTGCCTACCCCAGCGCTACGCCTACCGCTCCCACTAGCCCTACCTCGGGCCCTAGACCAACGCCCAGTGCTCACTCTATTCCGAAGCCTAGCACTTGCCCGTCGCCAACCGGTACACCTTGCCCTACCAATAGCCGGAGCACTAACCCGTGTCCTACGAAATCACCCTGGACCCACCATTAGCCACACCCTAATCCAGCCCTACATCCGTTCGGAGTCCTAGGACTACCCGGAGCCATTTCGTGACACCTAACCCTAGTCCTCGGCCAACCCCTACCACTACCACTAGTCCTAGGCTTAACATGAGCCCTAACCCTAACACTGCCCGTGGGCCTCTGCCAACCACTAGCCCTTCAACTAACCCTACCCCGAGCACTACCCCTCGCCCTAGGCCTACGCCTAGCACTACCTCTGTTCCTACCACTACCCTGGCCCTACAGCTCCCCCTACCCATAGGCCCACCCCCAACCCTACCACTAGCCACAGCTCCCACTCCTGGCTCTAGGCCTACTCGAGGTTTACCTCGACACCCACCCCTTGCCCTATGCCTGCCCCAGCGCTACGCCTACCGCTCTCACTAGCCCTAGCTCGGGCCCTAGACCAACGCCCATGCCTCCTTCTAGTCCGAGGCCTAGAACTTGCCCGTCGCTGACCAGTAAACCTTGCCCTTGTTAGGGTTAGGGTTAGGGTTAGGGTTAGGGTTAGGGTTAGGATTAGGGTTTAGGGTTAGGGTTAGGGTTAGGGTTGGTGTTAGGGTTAGGGTTAGGGTTAGGGTTAGGGTTGGTGTTAGGGTTAGGGTTAGGGTTAGTGTTAGGGTTACGGTTAGGTTTGTTGTTAGGGTTAGGGTTAGGGTTAGGGTTAGGATTAGGGTTAGGGTTGGTGTTAGGGTTAGGGTTAGGGTTAGGGTTGGTGTTAGGGTTAGGGTTAGGGTTAGGGTTAGGGTTGGTGTTAGGTATAGGTTTAGGGTAAGGGTTAGGGTTAGGGTTAGGGTTGGTGTTAGGGTTAGGGTTAGGGTTAGGGTTAGTGTTAGGGTTAGGGTTAGGTTTAGGATTAGGATTAGGGTTAGGGTTGGTGTTAGGGTTAGGGTTAGGTTTAGGGTTAGGGTTAGGATTAGGGTTCGTGTTAGGCATAGGGTTAGGGTTAGGGTTAGGGTTAGGGTTAGGGTTAGGGTTGGTGTTAGGGTTAGGGTTAGGGTTTTGGTTAGGGTTGGTGTTAGGGTTAGGGTTAGGTTTAGGATTAGGGTTAGAGTTGGTGTTAAGGTTAGGGTTAGGGTTAGGGTTAGGGTTGGTGTTAGGGTTAAGGTTAGGGTTAGGGTTAGGGTTAGGGTTGGTGTTAGGGTTAGGTTTAGGGTTACGGTTAGGGTTGGTGTTAGGGTTAGGGTTAGGGTTAGGGTTGGTGTTAGCGTTAGGGTTAGGGTTAGGGTTAGGGTTGGTGTTAGGGTTAGGGTTAGGGTTAGAGTTAGGGATAGGGTTAGGGTTAGGGTTGGTTTTAGGGTTAGGGTTAGGGTTAGGGTTAGGGTTGGTGTTAGGGTTAGGGTTAGGGTTAGTGTTAGGGTTAGGGTTAGGGTTAGGGTTGGTGTTAGGGTTAGGGTTAGGGTTAGGGTTGGTGTTAGGGTTAGGGTTAGGGTTACGGTTAGGGTTGGTGTTAGGGTTAGGGTTAGGGTTAGGGTTAGGATTAGGGTTAGGTTTAGGATTAGGATTAGGGTTAGGGTTGGTGTTAGGGTTAGGGTTAGGTTTAGGGTTAGGGTTAGGATTAGGGTTCGTGTTAGGCATAGGGTTATGGTTAGGGTTAGGGTTAGGGTTAGGGTTGGTGTTAGGGTTAGGGTTAGGGTTTTGGTTAGGGTTGGTGTTAGGGTTAGGGTTAGGTTTAGGATTAGGGTTAGAGTTGGTGTTAAGGTTAGGGTTAGGGTTAGGGTTAGGGTTGGTGTTAGGGTTAGGGTTAGGGTTAGGGTTAGGGTTAGGGTTGGTGTTAGGGTTAGGGTTAGGGTTACGGTTAGGGTTGGTGTTAGGGTTAGGGTTAGGGTTAGGGTTGGTGTTAGCGTTAGGGTTAGGGTTAGGGTTAGGGTTGGTGTTAGGGTTAGGGTTAGGGTTAGAGTTAGGGTTAGGGTTAGGGTTAGGGTTGGTGTTAGGGTTAGGGTTAGGGTTAGGGTTAGGGTTGGTGTTAGGGTTAGGGTTAGGGTTAGTGTTAGGGTTAGGGTTAGGGTTAGGGTTGGTGTTAGGTTTAGGGTTAGGGTTAGGGTTAGGGTTGGTGTTAGGGTTAGGGTTAGGGTTACGGTTAGGGTTGGTGTTAGGGTTAGGGTTAGGGTTAGGGTTAGGGTTAGGTTACCCCGAGCACTACCCCTCGCCCTAGGCCTACGCCTGCACTACCTCTGGTCCTACCCCTACCTCAGTCCCTACAGCTCCCCCTACCCATAGGCCCACCCCCATCCCTACCCCTAGCCACAGCTCCCACTCCTGGACCTAGGCCTCCTTCGAGGTTTACCCCGACACCCACCCCTTGCCCTTTGCCTACCCCAGCGCTACGCCTACCGCTCCCACTAGCCCTACCTCGGGCCCTAGACCAACGCCCAGTGCTCACTCTATTCCGAAGCCTAGCACTTGCCCGTCGCCAACCGGTACACCTTGCCCTACCAATAGCCGGAGCACTAACCCGTGTCCTACGAAATCACCCTGGACCCACCATTAGCCACACCCTAATCCAGCCCTACATCCGTTCGGAGTCCTAGGACTACCCGGAGCCATTTCGTGACACCTAACCCTAGTCCTCGGCCAACCCCTACCACTACCACTAGTCCTAGGCTTAACATGAGCCCTAACCCTAACACTGCCCGTGGGCCTCTGCCAACCACTAGCCCTTCAACTAACCCTACCCCGAGCACTACCCCTCGCCCTAGGCCTACGCCTAGCACTACCTCTGTTCCTACCACTACCCTGGCCCTACAGCTCCCCCTACCCATAGGCCCACCCCCAACCCTACCACTAGCCACAGCTCCCACTCCTGGCTCTAGGCCTACTCGAGGTTTACCTCGACACCCACCCCTTGCCCTATGCCTGCCCCAGCGCTACGCCTACCGCTCTCACTAGCCCTAGCTCGGGCCCTAGACCAACGCCCATGCCTCCTTCTAGTCCGAGGCCTAGAACTTGCCCGTCGCTGACCAGTAAACCTTGCCCTTGTTAGGGTTAGGGTTAGGGTTAGGGTTAGGGTTAGGGTTAGGATTAGGGTTTAGGGTTAGGGTTAGGGTTAGGGTTGGTGTTAGGGTTAGGGTTAGGGTTAGGGTTAGGGTTGGTGTTAGGGTTAGGGTTAGGGTTAGTGTTAGGGTTACGGTTAGGTTTGTTGTTAGGGTTAGGGTTAGGGTTAGGGTTAGGATTAGGGTTAGGGTTGGTGTTAGGGTTAGGGTTAGGGTTAGGGTTGGTGTTAGGGTTAGGGTTAGGGTTAGGGTTAGGGTTGGTGTTAGGTATAGGTTTAGGGTAAGGGTTAGGGTTAGGGTTAGGGTTGGTGTTAGGGTTAGGGTTAGGGTTAGGGTTAGTGTTAGGGTTAGGGTTAGGTTTAGGATTAGGATTAGGGTTAGGGTTGGTGTTAGGGTTAGGGTTAGGTTTAGGGTTAGGGTTAGGATTAGGGTTCGTGTTAGGCATAGGGTTAGGGTTAGGGTTAGGGTTAGGGTTAGGGTTAGGGTTGGTGTTAGGGTTAGGGTTAGGGTTTTGGTTAGGGTTGGTGTTAGGGTTAGGGTTAGGTTTAGGATTAGGGTTAGAGTTGGTGTTAAGGTTAGGGTTAGGGTTAGGGTTAGGGTTGGTGTTAGGGTTAGGGTTAGGGTTAGGGTTAGGGTTAGGGTTGGTGTTAGGGTTAGGTTTAGGGTTACGGTTAGGGTTGGTGTTAGGGTTAGGGTTAGGGTTAGGGTTGGTGTTAGCGTTAGGGTTAGGGTTAGGGTTAGGGTTGGTGTTAGGGTTAGGGTTAGGGTTAGAGTTAGGGATAGGGTTAGGGTTAGGGTTGGTTTTAGGGTTAGGGTTAGGGTTAGGGTTAGGGTTGGTGTTAGGGTTAGGGTTAGGGTTAGTGTTAGGGTTAGGGTTAGGGTTAGGGTTGGTGTTAGGGTTAGGGTTAGGGTTAGGGTTGGTGTTAGGGTTAGGGTTAGGGTTACGGTTAGGGTTGGTGTTAGGGTTAGGGTTAGGGTTAGGGTTAGGATTAGGGTTAGGTTTAGGATTAGGATTAGGGTTAGGGTTGGTGTTAGGGTTAGGGTTAGGTTTAGGGTTAGGGTTAGGATTAGGGTTCGTGTTAGGCATAGGGTTATGGTTAGGGTTAGGGTTAGGGTTAGGGTTGGTGTTAGGGTTAGGGTTAGGGTTTTGGTTAGGGTTGGTGTTAGGGTTAGGGTTAGGTTTAGGATTAGGGTTAGAGTTGGTGTTAAGGTTAGGGTTAGGGTTAGGGTTAGGGTTGGTGTTAGGGTTAGGGTTAGGGTTAGGGTTAGGGTTAGGGTTGGTGTTAGGGTTAGGGTTAGGGTTACGGTTAGGGTTGGTGTTAGGGTTAGGGTTAGGGTTAGGGTTGGTGTTAGCGTTAGGGTTAGGGTTAGGGTTAGGGTTGGTGTTAGGGTTAGGGTTAGGGTTAGAGTTAGGGTTAGGGTTAGGGTTAGGGTTGGTGTTAGGGTTAGGGTTAGGGTTAGGGTTAGGGTTGGTGTTAGGGTTAGGGTTAGGGTTAGTGTTAGGGTTAGGGTTAGGGTTAGGGTTGGTGTTAGGTTTAGGGTTAGGGTTAGGGTTAGGGTTGGTGTTAGGGTTAGGGTTAGGGTTACGGTTAGGGTTGGTGTTAGGGTTAGGGTTAGGGTTAGGGTTAGGATTAGGGTTAGGGTTGGTGTTAGGATTACGGTTAGGGTTAGGGTTGGTGTTAGCGTTAGGGTTAGGGTTAGGGTTAGGGTTGGTGTTAGGGTTAGGGTTAGGGTTAGAGTTAGGGTTAGGGTTAGGGTTAGGGTTGGTGTTAGGGTTAGGGTTAGGGTTAGGGTTAGGGTTGGTGTTAGGGTTAGGGTTAGGGTTAGTGTTAGGGTTAGGGTTAGGGTTAGGGTTAGGGTTACGGTTAGGGTTGGTGTTAGGGTTAGGGTTAGGGTTAGGGTTAGGATTAGGGTTAGGGTTGGTGTTAGGGTTAGGGTTAGGGTTAGGGTTGGTGTTAGGGTTAGGGTTAGGGTTAGGGTTAGGGTTGGTGTTAGGTATAGGTTTAGGGTTAGGGTTAGGCTTAGGGTTAGGGTTGGTGTTAGGGTTAGGGTTAGTGTTAGGGTTAGTGTTAGGGTTATGGTTAGGGTTAGGATTAGGATTAGATTTAGGGTTGGTGTTAGGGTTAGGGTTAGGGTTAGGGTTAGGGTTAGTTTTAGGGTTAGGGTTAGGGTTAGGGTTAGGATTAGGGTTAGGGTTGGTGTTAGGGTTAGGGTTAGGGTTAGTGTTAGGGTTAGGGTTAGGGTTAGGATTAGGATTAGGTTTAGGGTTGGTGTTAGGGTTAGGGTTAGGTTTAGGGTTAGGGTTAGGGTTAGGGTTCGTGTTAGGCATAGGGTTAGGGTTAGGGTTAGGGTTAGGGTTGGTGTTAGGGTTAGGGTTAGGGTTTTGGTTAGGGTTGGTGTTAGGGTTAGGGTTAGGGTTACGGTTAGGGTTGGTGTTAGGGTTAGGGTTAGAGTTAGGGTTAGGATTAGGGTTAGGGTTGGTGTTAGGGTTAGGGTTAGGGTTAGGGTTGGTGTTAGGGTTAGGGTTAGGGTTAGGGTTGGTGTTAGGGTTAGGGTTAGGGTTAGGGTTAGGATTAGGGTTAGGGTTGGTGTTAGGGTTAGGGTTAGGGTTAGGGTTGGTGTTAGGGTTAGGGTTAGGGTTAGGGTTAGGGTTGGTGTTAGGTATAGGTTTAGGGTTAGGGTTAGGCTTAGGGTTAGGGTTGGTGTTAGGGTTAGGGTTAGGGTTAGGGTTAGTGTTAGGGTTAGGGTTAGGGTTAGGATTAGGATTAGGTTTAGGGTTGGTGTTAGGGTTAGGGTTAGGTTTAGGGTTAGGGTTAGGGTTAGGGTTCGTGTTAGGCATAGGGTTAGGGTTAGGGTTAGGGTTAGGGTTAGGTTTGGTGTTAGGGTTAGGGTTAGGGTTTTGGTTAGGGTTGGTGTTAGGGTTAGGGTTAGGGTTAGAGTTAGGGTTGGTGTTAGGGTTAGGGTTAGGGTTAGGATTAGAGTTAGGGTTGGTGTTAGGGTTAGGGTTAGGGTTAGGGTTGGTGTTAGGGTTAGGGTTAGGGTTAGGGTTAGGGTTGGTGTTAGGTATAGGGTTAGGGTTAGGGTTAGGGTTGGTGTTAGGGTTAGGGTTAGGGTTAGGGTTCGTGTTAGGCATAGGGTTAGGCTTAGGGTTAGGGTTAGGGTTACGGTTATGGTTGGTGTTAGGGTTAGGGTTAGGGTTAGGGTTAGGATTAAAGTTAGGGTTGGTGTTAGGCATAGGGTTAGGGTTAGGGTTAGGGTTAGGGTTAGGGTTGGTGTTATGGTTAGGGTTAGGGTTAGGGTTAGGGTTGGTGTTAGGTATAGGGTTAGGATTAGGGTTAGGGTTAGTGTTAGGGTTGGTGTTAGGGTTAGGGTTAGGGTTAGGGTAGTGTTAGGGTTAGGGTTAGGGTTAGGATTAGGATTAGGGTTAGGGTTGGTGTTAGGGTTAGGGTTAGGTTTAGGGTTAGGGTTAGGGTTAGGGTTCGTGTTAGGCATAGGGTTAGGGTTAGGGTTAGGGTTAGGGTTGGTGTTAGGGTTAGGGTTAGGATTTTGGTTAGGGTTGGTGTTAGGGTTAGGGTTAGGGTTAGGATTAGGGTTAGAGTTGGTGTTAAGGTTAGGGTTAGGGTTAGGGTTAGGGTTGGTGTTAGGGTTAGGGTTAGGGTTAGGGTTAGGGTTAGGGTTGGTGTTAGGGTTAGGGTTAGGGTTAGGGTTCGTGTTAGGCATAGGGTTAGGGATAGGGTTAGGGTTAGGGTTAGGGTTGGTGTTAGGGTTAGGGTTAGGGTTTTGATTAGGGTTGGTGTTAGGGTTAGGGTTAGGGTTAGGATTAGGGTTAGAGTTAGTGTTAAGGTTAGGGTTAGGGTTAGGGTTAGGGTTGGTGTTAGGGTTAGGGTTAGGGTTACGGTTAGGGTTGGTGTTAGGGTTAGGGTTAGGGTTAGGGTTAGGATTACGGTTAGGGTTGGTGTTAGGGTTAGGGTTAGGGTTAGGGTTGGTGTTAGGGTTAGGGTTAGGGTTAGGGTTAGGGTTGGTGTTAGGTATAGGGTTAGGGTTAGGGTTAGGGTTAGGGTTAGGGTTGGTGTTAGAGTTAGGTTTAGGTTTAGGGTTAGTGTTAGGTTTAGGGTTAGGGTTAGGGTTAGGTTACCCCGAGCACTACCCCTCGCCCTAGGCCTACGCCTGCACTACCTCTGGTCCTACCCCTACCCCAGTCCCTACAGCTCCCCCTACCCATAGGCCCACCCCCATCCCTACCCCTAGCCACAGCTCCCACTCCTGGACCTAGGCCTACTTCGAGGTTTACCCCGACACCCACCCCTTGCCCTTTGCCTACCCCAGCGCTACGCCTACCGCTCCCACTAGCCCTACCTCGGGCCCTAGACCAATGCCCAGTGCTCACTCTATTCCGAAGCCTAGCACTTGCCCGTCGCCAACCGGTACACCTTGCCCTACCAATAGCCGGAGCACTAACCCGTGTCCTACGAAATCACCCTGGACCCACCATTAGCCACACCCTAATCCAGCCCTACATCCGTTCGGAGTCCTAGGACTACCCGGAGCCATTTCGTGACACCTAACCCTAGTCCTCGGCCAACCCCTACCACTACCACTAGTCCTAGGCTTAACATGAGCCCTAACCCTAACACTGCCCGTGGGCCTCTGCCAACCACTAGCCCTTCAACTAACCCTACCCCGAGCACTACCCCTCGCCCTAGGCCTACGCCTAGCACTACCTCTGTTCCTACCACTACCCTGGCCCTACAGCTCCCCCTACCCATAGGCCCACCCCCAACCCTACCACTAGCCACAGCTCCCACTCCTGGCTCTAGGCCTACTCGAGGTTTACCTCGACACCCACCCCTTGCCCTATGCCTGCCCCAGCGCTACGCCTACCGCTCTCACTAGCCCTAGCTCGGGCCCTAGACCAACGCCCATGCCTCCTTCTAGTCCGAGGCCTAGAACTTGCCCGTCGCTGACCAGTAAACCTTGCCCTTGTTAGGGTTAGGGTTAGGGTTAGGGTTAGGGTTAGGATTAGGGTTTAGGGTTAGGGTTAGGGTTAGGGTTGGTGTTAGGGTTAGGGTTAGGGTTAGGGTTAGGGTTGGTGTTAGGGTTAGGGTTAGGGTTAGTGTTAGGTTTACGGTTAGGTTTGTTGTTAGGGTTAGGGTTAGGGTTAGGGTTAGGATTAGGGTTAGGGTTGGTGTTAGGGTTAGGGTTAGGGTTAGGGTTGGTGTTAGGGTTAGGGTTAGGGTTAGGGTTAGGGTTGGTGTTAGGTATAGGTTTAGGGTAAGGGTTAGGGTTAGGGTTAGGGTTGGTGTTAGGGTTAGGGTTAGGGTTAGGGTTAGTGTTAGGTTTAGGGTTAGGTTTAGGATTAGGATTAGGGTTAGGGTTGGTGTTAGGGTTAGGGTTAGGTTTAGGGTTAGGGTTAGGATTAGGGTTCGTGTTAGGCATAGGGTTAGGGTTAGGGTTAGGGTTAGGGTTAGGGTTGGTGTTAGGGTTAGGGTTAGGGTTTTGGTTAGGGTTGGTGTTAGGGTTAGGGTTAGGTTTAGGATTAGGGTTAGAGTTGGTGTTAAGGTTAGGGTTAGGGTTAGGGTTAGGGTTGGTGTTAGGGTTAGGGTTAGGGTTAGGGTTAGGGTTAGGGTTGGTGTTAGGGTTAGGTTTAGGGTTACGGTTAGGGTTGGTGTTAGGGTTAGGGTTAGGGTTAGGGTTGGTGTTAGCGTTAGGGTTAGGGTTAGGGTTAGGGTTGGTGTTAGGGTTAGGGTTAGGGTTAGAGTTAGGGTTAGGGTTAGGGTTAGGGTTGGTGTTAGGGTTAGGGTTAGGGTTAGGGTTAGGGTTGGTGTTAGGGTTAGGGTTAGGGTTAGTGTTAGGGTTAGGGTTAGGGTTAGGGTTGGTGTTAGGGTTAGGGTTAGGGTTAGGGTTAGGGTTGGTGTTAGGGTTAGGGTTAGGGTTACGGTTAGGGTTGGTGTTAGGGTTAGGGTTAGGGTTAGGGTTAGGATTAGGGTTAGGTTTAGGATTAGGATTAGGGTTAGGGTTGGTGTTAGGGTTAGGGTTAGGTTTAGGGTTAGGGTTAGGATTAGGGTTCGTGTTAGGCATAGGGTTATGGTTAGGGTTAGGGTTAGGGTTAGGGTTGGTGTTAGGGTTAGGGTTAGGGTTTTGGTTAGGGTTGGTGTTAGGGTTGGGGTTAGGTTTAGGATTAGGGTTAGAGTTGGTGTTAAGGTTAGGGTTAGGGTTAGGGTTAGGGTTGGTGTTAGGGTTAGGGTTAGGGTTAGGGTTAGGGTTGGTGTTAGGGTTAGGGTTAGGGTTACGGTTAGGGTTGGTGTTAGGGTTAGGGTTAGGGTTAGGGTTGGTGTTAGCGTTAGGGTTAGGGTTAGGGTTAGGTTTGGTGTTAGGGTTAGGGTTAGGGTTAGAGTTAGGGTTAGGGTTAGGGTTAGGGTTGGTGTTAGGGTTAGGGTTAGGGTTAGGGTTAGGGTTGGTGTTAGGGTTAGGGTTAGGGTTAGTGTTAGGGTTAGGGTTAGGGTTAGTGTTGGTGTTAGGTTTAGGGTTAGGTTTAGGGTTAGGGTTGGTGTTAGGGTTAGGGTTACGGTTACGGTTAGGGTTGGTGTTAGGTTTAGGGTTAGGGTTAGGGTTAGGATTAGGGTTAGGGTTGGTGTTAGGGTTAGGGTTAGGGTTAGGGTTGGTGTTAGCGTTAGGGTTAGGGTTAGGGTTAGGGTTGGTGTTAGGGTTAGGGTTAGGGTTAGAGTTAGGGTTAGGGTTAGGGTTAGGGTTGGTGTTAGGGTTAGGGTTAGGGTTAGGGTTAGGGTTGGTGTTAGGGTTAGGGTTAGGGTTAGTGTTAGGGTTAGGGTTAGGGTTAGGGTTAGGGTTACGGTTAGGGTTGGTGTTAGGGTTAGGGTTAGGGTTAGGGTTAGGATTAGGGTTAGGGTTGGTGTTAGGGTTAGGGTTAGGGTTAGGGTTGGTGTTAGGGTTAGGGTTAGGGTTAGGGTTAGGGTTGGTGTTAGGTTAGGTTTAGGGTTAGGGTTAGGCTTAGGGTTAGGGTTGGTGTTAGGGTTAGGGTTAGTGTTAGGGTTAGTGTTAGGGTTATGGTTAGGGTTAGGATTAGGATTAGATTTAGGGTTGGTGTTAGGGTTAGGGTTAGGGTTAGGGTAGTGTTAGGGTTAGGGTTTAGGGTTAGGGTTAGGATTAGGGTTAGGGTTGGTGTTAGGGTTAGGGTTAGGGTTAGGGTTAGTGTTAGGGTTGGTGTTAGGGTTAGGGTTAGGGTTTTGGTTAGGGTTGGTGTTAGGGTTAGGGTTAGGGTTAGGGTTAGGGTTGGTGTTAGGGTTAGGGTTAGGGTTTTGGTTAGGGTTGGTGTTAGGGTTAGGGTTAGGGTTACGGTTAGGGTTGGTGTTAGGGTTAGGGTTAGAGTTAGGGTTAGGATTAGGGTTAGGGTTGGTGTTAGGGTTAGGGTTAGGGTTAGGGTTGGTGTTAGGGTTAGGGTTAGGGTTGGTAGGGTTAGGGTTGGTGTTAGGGTTAGGGTTAGGGTTAGGGTTAGGATTAGGGTTAGGGTTGGTGTTAGGGTTAGGGTTAGGGTTAGGGTTGGTGTTAGGGTTAGGGTTAGGGTTAGGGTTGGTGTTAGGTATAGGTTTAGGGTTAGGGTTAGGCTTAGGGTTAGGGTTGGTGTTAGGGTTAGGGTTAGGGTTAGGGTTAGTGTTAGGGTTAGGGTTAGGGTTAGGATTAGGATTAGATTTAGGGTTGGTGTTAGGGTTAGGGTTAGGTTTAGGGTTAGGGTTAGGGTTAGGGTTCGTGTTAGGCATAGGGTTAGGGTTAAGGTTAGGGTTAGGGTTAGGGTTGGTGTTAGGGTTAGGGTTAGGGTTTTGGTTAGGGTTGGTGTTAGGGTTAGGGTTAGGGTTAGAGTTAGGGTTGGTGTTAGGATTAGGGTTAGGGTTAGGGTTAGGATTAGGGTTAGGGTTGGTGTTAGGGTTAGGGTTAGGGTTAGGGTTGGTGTTAGGGTTAGGGTTAGGGTTAGGGTTAGGGTTGGTGTTAGGTATAGGGTTAGGGTTAGGGTTAGGGTTAGGGTTGGTGTTAGGGTTAGGGTTAGGGTTAGTGTTAGGGTTAGGGTTAGGGTTAGGATTAGGATTAGGGTTAGGGTTGGTGTTAGGGTTAGGGTTAGGTTTAGGGTTAGGGTTGATGTTAGCTTTAGGGTTAGGGTTAGGATTAGGGTTAGGGTTGGTGTTAGGGTTAGGGTTAGGGTTAGGGTTAGGGTTGGTGTTAGGGTTAGGGTTAGGGTTAGGGTTCGTGTTAGGCATAGGGTTAGGCTTAGGGTTAAAGTTAGGGTTACGGTTAGGGTTGGTGTTAGGGTTAGGGTTAGGGTTAGGGTTAGGATTAAAGTTAGGGTTGGTGTTAGGCATAGGGTTAGGGTTAGGGTTAGGGTTAGGGTTAGGGTTGGTGTTATGGTTAGGGTTAGGGTTAGGGTTAGGGTTAGGGTTAGGGTTAGGGTTGGTTTTAGGGTTAGGGTTAGGGTTAGGGTTGGTGTTAGGGTTAGGGTTAGGGTTAGGGTTGGTGTTAGGGTTAGGGTTAGGATTAGGGTTGGTGTTAGGGTTAGGGTTTGGGTTAGGGTTAGGGTTGGTGTTACGTTTAGGGTTAGGGTTAGGGTTAGGGTTGGTGTTAGGGTTAGGGTTAGGGTTAGGGTTAGGATTAGGGTTAGGGTTGGTGTTAGGCATAGGGTTAGGGTTAGGGTTAGGGTTAGGGTTAGGGTTGGTGTTATGGTTAGGGTTAGGGTTAGGGTTAGGGTTAGGGTTGGTTTTAGGGTTAGGGTTAGGGTTAGGGTTGGTGTTAGGGTTAGGGTTAGGGTTAGGGTTGGTGTTAGGGTTAGGGTTAGGGTTAGGGTTGGTGTTAGGGTTAGGGTTTGGGTTAGGGTTAGGGTTGGTGTTACGTTTAGGGTTAGGGTTAGGGTTAGGGTTGGTGTTAGGGTTAGCGTTAGGGTTAGGGTTCGTGTTAGGCATAGGGTTAGGCTTAGGGTTAGGGTTAGGGTTAGGGTTAGGGTTAGGGTTGGTGTTAGGGTTAGGGTTAGGGTTTTGGTTAGGGTTGGTGTTAGGGTTAGGGTTAGGGTTACGGTTAGGGTTGGTGTTAGGGTTAGGGTTAGGG
>NW_027669040.1:30000-75000 GCF_964194185.1 Rhinolophus hipposideros
TGGTGTTAGGGTTAGGGTTAGGGTTAGGGTTGGTGTTAGGGTTAGGGTTAGGTTTAGGGTTGGTGTTAGGGTTAGGGTTACGGTTAGGGTTGGTGTTAGGGTTAGGGTTAGGGTTAGGGTTAGGATTAGGGTTAGGGTTGGTGTTAGGGTTAGGGTTAGGGTTAGGGTTGGTGTTAGGGTTAGGGTTAGGGTTAGGGTTAGGGTTGGTGTTAGGGTTAGGGTTAGGGTTAGGGTTCGTGTTAGGCATAGGGTTAGGGTTAGGGTTAGGGTTAGGGTTAGGGTTGGTGTTATGGTTAGGGTTAGGGTTAGGGTTAGGGTTAGGGTTAGGGTTGGTTTTAGGGTTAGGGTTAGGGTTAGGCTTGGTGTTAGGGTTAGGGTTAGGGTTAGGGTTGGTGTTAGGGTTAGGGTTAGGGTTAGGGTTGGTGTTAGGGTTAGGGTTACGGTTAGGGTTGGTGTTAGGGTTAGGGTTAGGGTTAGGGTTAGGATTAGGGTTAGGGTTGGTGTTAGGGTTAGGGTTAGGGTTAGGGTTGGTGTTAGGGTTAGGGTTAGGGTTAGGGTTAGGGTTGGTGTTAGGGTTAGGGTTAGGGTTTTGGTTAGGGTGGTGTTAGGGTTAGGGTTAGGGTTACGGTTAGGGTTGGTGGTAGGGTTAGGGTTAGGGTTAGGGTTAGGATTAGGGTTAGGGTTGGTGTTAGGGTTAGGGTTAGGGTTAGGGTTGGTGTTAGGGTTTAGGGTTAGGGTTAGGGTTGGTGTTAGGGTTAGGGTTAGGGTTAGGGTTAGGATTAGGGTTAGGGTTGGTGTTAGGGTTAGGGTTAGGGTTAGGGTTGGTGTTAGGGTTAGGGTTAGGGTTAGGGTTAGGTTGGTGTTAGGTATAGGTTTAGGGTTAGGGTTAGGCTTAGGGTTAGGGGTTGGTGGTAGGGTTAGGGTTAGGGTTAGGGTTAGTGTTAGGGTTAGGATTAGGATTAGGTTTAGGGTTGGTGTTAGGGTTAGGGTTAGGTTTAGGGTTAGGGTTAGGGTTAGGGTTCGTGTTAGGCATAGGGTTAGGGTTAGGGTTAGGGTTAGGGTTAGGGTTGGTGTTAGGGTTAGGGTTAGGGTTTTGGTTAGGGTTGGTGTTAGGGTTAGGGTTAGGGTTACGGTTAGGGTTGGTGTTAGGGTTAGGGTTAGGGTTAGGGTTAGGATTAGGGTTAGGGTTGGTGTTAGGGTTAGGGATAGGGTTAGGGTTGGTGTTAGGGTTAGGGTTAGGGTTAGGGTTAGGGTTGGTGTTAGGTATAGGGTTAGGGTTAGGGTTAGGGTTAGGGTTAGGGTTGGTGTTAGGGTTAGGGTTAGGGTTAGGGTTAGTGTTAGGTTAGGGTTAGGGTTAGGATTAGGATTAGGGTTAGGGTTGGTGTTAGGGTTAGGGTTAGGTTTAGGGTTAGGGTTCGTGTTAGGCATAGGGTTAGGGTTAGGGTTAGGGTTAGGGTTAGGGTTGGTGTTAGGGTTAGGGTTAGGGTTAGGGTTAGGGTTGATGTTAGCTTTAGGGTTAGGGTTAGGATTAGGGTTAGGGTTGGTGTTAGGGTTAGGGTTAGGTTTAGGGTTAGGGTTGGTGTTAGGGTTAGGGTTAGGGTTAGGGTTAAGGTTAGGGTTAGGCTTAGGGTTAGGGTTAGGTTTGTTGTTAGGGTTAGGGTTAGGGTTAGGGTTGGTGTTAGGGTTAGGGTTAGGGTTAGAGTTAGGGTTAGGGTTAGGGTTAGGGTTGGTGTTAGGGTTAGGGTTAGGGTTAGGGTTAGGGTTTGTGTTAGGGTTAGGGTTTGGGTTAGGGTCAGGGTTGGTGTTACGTTTAGGGTTAGGGTTAGGGTTAGGGTTAGGGTTGGTGTTAGGTTTAGGGTTAGGGTTAGGGTTAGGGTTGATGTTAGCTTTAGGGTTAGGGTTAGGATTAAAGTTAGGGTTGGTGTTAGGTTTAGGGTTAGGGTTAGGGTTCGTGTTAGGCATAGGGTTAGGGTTAGGGTTAGGGTTAGGGTTGGTGTTATGGTTAGGGTTAGGGTTAGGGTTAGGGTTAGGGTTAGGGTTGGTTTTAGGGTTAGGGTTAGGGTTAGGGTTGGTGTTAGGGTTAGGGTTAGGGTTAGGGTTGGTGTTAGGGTTAGGGTTAGGGTTAGGGTTGGTGTTAGGGTTAGGGTTTGGGTTAGGGTTAGGGTTGGTGTTACGTTTAGGGTTAGGGTTAGGGTTAGGGTTGGTGTTAGGGTTAGGGTTAGGGTTAGGGTTCGTGTTAGGCATAGGGTTAGGCTTAGGGTTAGGGTTAGGGTTACGGTTAGGGTTGGTGTTAGGGTTAGGGTTAGAGTTAGGGTTAGGATTAGGGTTAGGGTTGGTGTTAGGGTTAGGGTTAGGGTTAGGGTTGGTGTTAGGGTTAGGGTTAGGGTTAGGGTTAGGGTTGGTGTTAGTGTTAGGGTTAGGGTTAGGGTTAGGATTAGGATTAGGGTTAGGGTTGGTGTTAGGGTTAGGTTTAGGTTTAGGGTTAGGGTTAGGGTTATGGTTCGTGTTAGGCATAGGGTTAGGGTTAGGGTTAGGGTTAGGGTTAGGGTTCGTGTTAGGCATAGGGTTAGGGTTAGGGTTAGGGTTAGGGTTAGGGTTAGGGTTGGTGTTAGGGTTAGGGTTAGGGTTAGGGTTGTTGTTAGGGTTAGGGTTAGGGTTAGGATTAGGGTTAGGGTTGGTGTTAGGGTTAGTGTTAGGGTTAGGGTTAGGGTTGGTGTTTGGGTTAGGGTTAGGGTTAGGGTTAGGTTAGGGTTAGGGTTAGGGTTGGTGTTAGGGTTAGGGTTAGGGTTAGGGTTAGGGTTAGGGTTGGTGTTAGGTATAGGGTTAGGGTTAGGGTTAGGGTTAGTGTTAGGGTTAGGCTTAGGGTTGGGATTAGGATTATGTTTAGGGTTGGTGTTAGGGTTAGGTTTAGGTTTAGGGTTAGGGTTAGGGTTAGGGTTAGGGTTATGGTTAGGGTTAGTGTTAGGGTTGGTGTTAGGTATAGGGTTAGGGTTAGGGTTAGGGTTAGGGTTAGGGTTAGGGTTGGTGTTAGGGTTAGGGTTAGGGTTAGGGTTGGTGTTAGGTATAGGGTTAGGGTTAGGGTTAGGGTTAGGGTTGGTGTTAGGGTTAGGGTTAGGGTTAGGGTTAGTGTTAGGGTTAGGGTTAGGGTTAGGATTAGGATTAGGGTTAGGGTTGGTGTTAGGGTTAGGGTTAGGTTTAGGGTTAGGGTTAGGGTTAGGGTTCGTGTTAGGCATAGGGTTAGGGTTAGGGTTAGGGTTAGAGTTAGTGTTGGTGTTAGGGTTAGGGTTAGGGTTTTGGTTAGGGTTGGTGTTAGGGCTAGGGTTAGGGTTAAAATTAGGGTTAGAGTTTGTGTTAAGGTTAGGGATAGGGTTAGGGTTAGGGTTGGTGTTAGGGTTAGGGTTAGGGTTAGGGTTGGTGTTAGGTATAGTGTTAGCGTTAGGGTTAGGGTTAGGGTTAGGGTTGGTGTTAGAGTTAGGGTTAGGGTTAGGGTTAGTGTTAGGGTTAGGGTTAGGGTTAGGGTTAGGGTTAGGTTACCCCGAGCACTACCCCTCGCCCTAGGCCTACGCCTAGCACTACCTCTGGTCCTACCCCTACCCCAGTCCCTACAGCTCCCCCTACCCATAGGCCCACCCCCATCCCTACCCCTAGCCACAGCTCCCACTCCTGGTCCTAGGCCTACTTCGAGGTTTACCCCGACACCCACCCCTTGCCCTTTGCCTACCCCAGCGCTACGCCTACCGCTCCCACTAGCCCTACCTCGGGCCCTAGACCAACGCCCAGTGCTCACTCTAGTCCGAAGCCTAGCACTTGCCCGTCGCCAACCGGTACACCTTGCCCTACCAATAGCCAGAGCACTAACCCGTGTCCTACGAAATCACCCTGGACCCACCATTAGCCACACCCTAATCCAGCCCTACATCCGTTCGGAGTCCTAGGACTACCCGGAGCCATTTCGTGACACCTACCCCTAGTCCTCGGCCAACCCCTACCACTACCACTAGTCCTAGGCTTAACATGAGCCCTAACCCTAACACTGCCCGTGGGCCTCTGCCAAACACTAGCCCTTCAACTAACCCTACCCCGAGCACTACCCCTCGCCCTAGGCCTACGCCTAGCACTACCTCTGTTCCTACCACTACCCTGGCCCTACAGCTCCCCCTACCCATAGGCCCAACCCCAACCCTACCACTAGCCACAGCTCCCACTCCTGGCTCTAGGCCTACTCGAGGTTTACCTCGACACCCACCCCTTGCCCTATCCCTACCCCAGCGCTACGCCTACCGCTCTCACTAGCCCTAGCTCGGGCCCTAGACCAACGCCCATGCCTCCTTCTAGTCCGAGGCCTAGAACTTGCCCGTCGCTGACCAGTAAACCTTGCCCTTGTTAGGGTTAGGGTTAGGGTTAGGGTTAGGATTAGGGTTAGGGTTGGTGTTAGGGTTAGGTTTAGGGTTAGGGTTGGTGTTAGGGTTAGGGTTAGGGTTAGGGTTAGGGTTGGTGTTAGGTATAGGTTTAGGGTTAGGGTTAGGGTTAGGCTTAGGTTTAGGGTTGGTGTTAGGGTTAGGGTTAGTGTTAGGGTTAGTGTTAGGGTTAGGGTTAGGGTTAGGATTAGGATTAGATTTAGGGTTGGTGTTAGGGTTAGGGTTAGGGTTAGGGTTAGTGTTAGGGTTAGGGTTAGGGTTAGGGTTAGGATTAGGGTTAGGGTTGGTGTTAGGGTTAGGGTTAGGGTTAGGGTTAGTGTTGGGTTAGGGTTAGGGTTAGGATTAGGATTAGGTTTAGGGTTGGTGTTAGGGTTAGGGTTAGGTTAGGGTTAGGGTTAGGGTTAGGGTTCGTGTTAGGCATAGGGTTAGGGTTAGGGTTAGGGTTAGGGTTAGGGTTGGTGTTAGGGTTAGGGTTAGGGTTTTGGTTAGGGTTGGTGTTAGGGTTAGGGTTAGGGTTACGGTTAGGGTTGGTGTTAGGGTTAGGGTTAGGGTTAGGGTTAGGATTAAGGTTAGGGTTGGTGTTAGGGTTAGGGTTAGGGTTAGGGTTGGTGTTAGGGTTAGGGTTAGGGTTAGGGTTAGGGTTGGTGTTAGGGTTAGGGTTAGGGTTAGGGTTAGGATTAGGGTTAGGGTTGGTGTTAGGGTTAGGGTTAGGGTTAGGGTTGGTGTTAGGGTTAGGGTTAGTGTTAGGGTTAGGGTTGGTGTTAGGTATAGGTTTAGGGTTAGGGTTAGGCTTAGGGTTAGGGTTGGTGTTAGGGTTAGGGTTAGGGTTAGGGCTAGTGTTAGGGTTAGGGTTAGGGTTAGGATTAGGATTAGGTTTAGGGTTGGTGTTAGGGTTAGGGTTAGGTTTAGGGTTAGGGTTAGGGATAGGGTTCGTGTTAGGCATAGGGTTAGGGTTAGGGTTAGGGTTAGGGTTAGGGTTGGTGTTAGGGTTAGGGTTAGGGTTTTGGTTAGGGTTGGTGTTAGGGTTAGGGTTAGGGTTACGGTTAGGGTTGGTGTTAGGGTTAGGGTTAGGGTTAGGGTTAGGATTAGGGTTAGGGTTGGTGTTAGGGTTAGGGTTAGGGTTAGGGTTGGTGTTAGGGTTAGGGTTAGGGTTAGGGTTAGGGTTGGTGTTAGGTATAGGGTTAGGGTTAGGGTTAGGGTTAGGGTTAGGGTTGGTGTTAGGGTTAGGGTTAGGGTTAGTGTTAGGGTTAGGGTTAGGGTTAGGATTAGGATTAGGGTTAGGGTTGGTGTTAGGGTTAGGGTTAGGTTTAGGGTTAGGGTTCGTGTTAGGCATAGGGTTAGGGTTAGGGTTAGGGTTAGGGTTAGGGTTGGTGTTAGGGTTAGGGTTAGGGTTAGGGTTAGGGTTGATGTTAGCTTTAGGGTTAGGGTTAGGATTAGGGTTAGGGTTGGTGTTAGGGTTAGGGTTAGGGTTAGGGTTAGGGTTGGTGTTAGGGTTAGGGTTAGGGTTAGGGTTAAGGTTAGGGTTAGGGTTAGGGTTAGGGTTAGGGTTGTTGTTAGGGTTAGGGTTAGGGTTAGGGTTGGTGTTAGGGTTAGGGTTAGGGTTAGAGTTAGGGTTAGGGTTAGGGTTAGGGTTGGTGTTAGGGTTAGGGTTAGGGTTAGGGTTAGGGTTTGTGTTAGGGTTAGGGTTTGGGTTAGGGTCAGGGTTGGTGTTACGTTTAGGGTTAGGGTTAGGGTTAGGGTTAGGGTTGGTGTTAGGGTTAGGGTTAGGGTTAGGGTTAGGGTTCGTGTTAGGCATAGGGTTAGGGTTAGGGTTAGGGTTAGGGTTACGGTTAGTGTTGGTGTTAGGGTTAGGGTTAGGGTTAGGGTTAGGATTAGGGTTAGGGTTGGTGTTAGGGTTAGGGTTAGGGTTAGGGCTGGTGTTAGCGTTAGGGTTAGGGTTAGGGTTAGGGTTGGTGTTAGGGTTAGGGTTAGGGTTAGAGTTAGGGTTAGGGTTAGGGTTAGGGTTGGTGTTAGGGTTAGGTTTAGGGTTAGGGTTAGGGTTGGTGTTAGGGTTAGGGTTAGTGTTATGGTTAGGATTAGGGTTAGGGTTGGTGTTAGGGTTAGGGTTAGGGTTAGGGTTGGTGTTAGGGTTAGGTTTAGGGTTAGGGTTGGTGTTAGGTATAGGTTTAGGGTTAGGGTTAGGCTTAGGGTTAGGGTTGGTGTTAGGGTTAGGGTTAGGGTTAGGGTTAGTGTTAGGGTTAGGGTTAGGGTTAGGATTAGGATTAGGTTTAGGGTTGGTGTTAGGGTTAGGGTTAGGTTTAGGGTTAGGGTTAGGGTTAGGATTAGGGTTAGGGTTGGTGTTAGGGTTAGGGTTAGGGTTAGGGCTGGTGTTAGCGTTAGGGTTAGGGTTAGGGTTAGGGTTGGTGTTAGGGTTAGGGTTAGGGTTAGAGTTAGGGTTAGGGTTAGGGTTAGGGTTGGTGTTAGGGTTAGGGTTAGGGTTAGGGTTAGTGTTAGGGTTAGGGTTAGGGTTAGGATTAGGATTAGGGTTAGGGTTGGTGTTAGGGTTAGGGTTAGGTATAGGGTTAGGGTTAGGTTTAGGGTTCGTGTTAGGCATAGGGTTAGGGTTAGGGTTAGGGTTAGGGTTAGGGTTGGTGTTAGGGTTAGGGTTAGGATTTTGGTTAGGGTTGGTGTTAGGGTTAGGGTTAGGGTTAGGATTAGGGTTAGAGTTGGTGTTAAGGTTAGGGTTAGGGTTAGGGTTAGGGTTGGTGTTAGGGTTAGGGTTAGGGTTACGGTTAGGGTTGGTGTTAGGGTTAGGGTTAGGGTTAGGGTTAGGATTAGGGTTAGGGTTGGTGTTAGGGTTAGGGTTAGGGTTAGGGTTGGTGTTAGGGTTAGGGTTAGGGTTAGGGTTGGTGTTAGGTATAGGGTTAGGGTTAGGTTTACGGTTAGGTTTAGGGTTGGTGTTAGGGTTAGGGTTAGGGTTAGGGTTAGTGTTAGGGTTAGGGTTAGGGTTAGGATTAGGATTAGGGTTAGGGTTGGTGTTAGGGTTAGGGTTAGGTTTAGGGTTAGGGTTAGGGTTAGGGTTCTTGTTAGGCATAGGGTTAGGGTTAGGGTTAGGGTTAGGGTTAGGGTTGGTGTTAGGGTTAGGGTTAGGGTTTTCGTTAGGGTTGGTGTTAGGGTTAGGGTTAGGGTTAGGATTAGGGTTAGAGTTGGTGTTAAGGTTAGGGTTAGGGTTAGGGTTAGGGTTGGTGTTAGGGTTAGGGTTAGGGTTAGGGTTAGGGTTGATGTTAGCTTTAGGGTTAGGGTTAGGATTAGTGTTAGGGTTGGTGTTAGGGTTAGGGTTAGGGTTAGGGTTAGGGTAGGTGTTAGGGTTAGGGTTAGGGTTAGGGTTAGGGTTAGGGTTAGGGTTAGGGTTAGGGTTGGTGTTAGGGTTAGGGTTAGGGTTAGGGTTAGGGTTGGTGTTAGGGTTAGGGTTAGGGTTAGAGTTAGGGTTAGGTTTAGGGTTAGGGTTGGTGTTAGGGTTAGTGTTAGGGTTAGGGTTAGGGTTGGTGTTAGGGTTAGGGTTTGGGTTAGGGTTAGGGTTGGTGTTACGTTTAGGGTTAGGGTTAGGGTTAGGGTTAGGGTTGGTGTTAGGGTTAGGGTTAGGGTTAGGGTTAGGGTTCGTGTTAGGCATAGGGTTAGGGTTAGGGTTAGGGTTAGGGTTACGGTTACGGTTAGGGTTGGTGTTAGGGTTAGGGTTAGGGTTAGGGTTAGGATTAGGGTTAGGGTTGGTGTTAGGGTTAGGGTTAGGGTTAGGGTTGGTGTTAGGGTTAGGGTTAGGGTTAGGGTTAGGGTTGGTGTTAGGTATAGGGTTAGGGTTAGGGTTAGGGTTAGGGTTAGGGTTGGTGTTAGGGTTAGGGTTAGGGTTAGGGTTAGTGTTAGGGTTAGGGTTAGGGTTAGGATTACGATTAGGGTTAGGGTTGGTGTTAGGGTTAGGGTTAGGTTTAGGGTTAGGGTTAGGGTTAGGGTTCGTGTTAGGCATAGGGTTAGGGTTAGGGTTAGGGTTAGGGTTGGTGTTAGGGTTAGGGTTAGGATTTTGGTTAGGGTTGGTGTTAGGGTTAGGGTTAGGGTTAGGATTAGGGTTAGAGTTGGTGTTAAGGTTAGGGTTAGGGTTAGGGTTAGGGTTGGTGTTAGGGTTAGGGTTAGGGTTAGGGTTAGGGTTAGGGTTAGGGTTGGTGTTAGGGTTAGGGTTAGGGTTCGTGTTAGGCATAGGGTTAGGGATAGGGTTAGGGTTAGGGTTAGGGTTGGTGTTAGGGTTAGGGTTAGGGTTTTGGTTAGGGTTGGTGTTAGGGTTAGGGTTAGGGTTAGGATTAGGGTTAGAGTTAGTGTTAAGGTTAGGGTTAGGGTTAGGGTTAGGGTTGGTGTTAGGGTTAGGTTTAGGGTTACGGTTAGGGTTGGTGTTAGGGTTAGGGTTAGGGTTAGGGTTAGGATTACGGTTAGGGTTGGTGTTAGGGTTAGGGTTATGGTTAGGGTTGGTGTTAGGGTTAGGGTTAGTGTTAGGGTTAGGGTTGGTGTTAGGTATAGGTTTAGGGTTAGGGTTAGGGTTAGGGTTAGGGTTGGTGTTAGAGTTAGGGTTAGGTTTAGGGTTAGTGTTAGGTTTAGGGTTAGGGTTAGGGTTAGGTTACCCCGAGCACTACCCCTCGCCCTAGGCCTACGCCTGCACTACCTCTGGTCCTACCCCTACCCCAGTCCCTACAGCTCCCCCTACCCATAGGCCCACCCCCATCCCTACCCCTAGCCACAGCTCCCACTCCTGGACCTAGGCCTACTTCGAGGTTTACCCCGACACCCACCCCTTGCCCTTTGCCTACCCCAGCGCTACGCCTACCGCTCCCACTAGCCCTACCTCGGGCCCTAGACCAACGCCCAGTGCTCACTCTAGTCCGAAGCCTAGCACTTGCCCGTCGCCAACCGGTACACCTTGCCCTACCAATAGCCAGAGCACTAACCCGTGTCCTACGAAATCACCCTGGACCCACCATTAGCCACACCCTAATCCAGCCCTACATCCGTTCGGAGTCCTAGGACTACCCGGAGCCATTTCGTGACACCTACCCCTAGTCCTCGGCCAACCCCTACCGCTACCACTAGTCCTAGGCTTAACATGAGCCCTAACCCTAACACTGCCCGTGGGCCTCTGCCAAACACTAGCCCTTCAACTAACCCTACCCCGAGCACTACCCCTCGCCCTAGGCCTACGCCTAGCACTACCTCTGTTCCTACCACTACCCTGGCCCTACAGCTCCCCCTACCCATAGGCCCACCCCCAACCCTACCACTAGCCACAGCTCCCACTCCTGGCTCTAGGCCTACTCGAGGTTTACCTCGACACCAACCCCTTGCCCTATGCCTGCCCCAGCGCTACGCCTACCGCTCTGACTAGCCCTAGCTCGGGCCCTAGACCAACGCCCATGCCTCCTTCTAGTCCGAGGCCTAGAACTTGCCCGTCGCTGACCAGTAAACCTTGCCCTTGTTAGGGTTAGGGTTAGGGTTAGGGTTAGGGTTAGGGTTAGGATTAGGGTTTAGGGTTAGGGTTAGGGTTAGGGTTGGTGTTAGGGTTAGGGTTAGGGTTAGGGTTAGGGTTGGTGTTAGGGTTAGGGTTAGGGTTAGTGTTAGGGTTACGGTTAGGTTTGTTGTTAGGGTTAGGGTTAGGGTTAGGGTTAGGATTAGGGTTAGGGTTGGTGTTAGGGTTAGGGTTAGGGTTAGGGTTGGTGTTAGGGTTAGGGTTAGGGTTAGGGTTAGGGTTGGTTTTATGTATAGGTTTAGGGTTAGGGTTAGGGTTAGGGTTAGGGTTGGTGTTAGGGTTAGGGTTAGGGTTAGGGTTAGTGTTAGGGTTAGGGTTAGGGTTAGGATTAGAATTAGGGTTAGGGTTGGTGTTAGGGTTAGGGTTAGGTTTAGGGTTAGGGTTAGGGTTAGGGTTCGTGTTAGGCATAGGGTTAGGGTTAGGGTTAGGTTTAGGGTTAGGGTTGGTGTTAGGGTTAGGGTTAGGGTTTTGGTTAGGGTTGGTGTTAGGGTTAGGGTTAGGGTTAGGATTAGGGTTAGAGTTGGTATTAAGGTTAGGGTTAGGGTTAGGGTTAGGGTTGGTGTTAGGGTTAGGGTTAGGGTTACGGTTAGGGTTGGTGTTAGGGTTAGGGTTAGGGTTAGGGTTAGGATTAGGGTTAGGGTTGGTGTTAGGGTTAGGGTTAGGGTTAGGGTTGGTGTTAGGGTTAGGGTTAGGGTTAGGGTTAGGGTTGGTGTTAGGTATAGGGTTAGGGTTAGGGTTAGGGTTAGGGTTAGGATTGGTGTTAGAGTTAGGGTTAGGGTTAGGGTTAGTGTTAGGGTTAGGGTTAGGGTTAGGGTTAGGTTACCCCGAGCACTACCCCTCGCCCTAGGCCTACGCCTAGCACTACCTCTGGTCCTACCCCTACCCCAGTCCCTACAGCTCCCCCTACCCATAGGCCCACCCCCATCCCTACCCCTAACCACAGCTCCCACTCCTGGTCCTAGGCCTACTTCGAGGTTTACCTCGACACCCACCCCTTGCCCTATGCCTGCCCCAGCGCTACGCCTACCGCTCTCACTAGCCCTAGCTCGGGCCCTAGACCAACGCCCATGCCTCCTTCTAGTCCGAGGCCTAGAACTTGCCCGTCGCTGACCAGTAAACCTTGCCCTTGTTAGGGTTAGGGTTAGGGTTAGGGTTAGAGTTAGGGTTAGGATTAGGGTTTAGGGTTAGGGTTAGGGTTAGGGTTGGTGTTAGGGTTAGGGTTAGGGTTAGGGTTGGTGTTAGAGTTAGGGTTAGCGTTAGGGTTAGGGTTATGGTTAGGGTTGGTGTTAGGGTTAGGGTTAGGGTTAGGGTTAGGATTAGGGTTAGTGTTGGTGTTAGGGTTAGGGTTAGGGTTAGGGTTGGTGTTAGGGTTAGGGTTAGGGTTAGGGTTAGGGTTGGTGTTAGGTATAGGTTCAGGGTTAGGGTTAGGCTTAGGGTTAGGGTTGGTGTTAGGGTTAGGGTTAGGGTTAGGGTTAGTGTTAGGGTTAGGGTTAGGGTTAGGATTAGGATTAGGGTTAGGGTTGGTGTTAGGGTTAGGGTTAGGTATAGGGTTAGGGTTAGGTTTAGGGTTCGTGTTAGGCATAGGGTTAGGGTTAGGGTTAGTGTTAGGGTTAGGGTTGGTGTTAGGGTTAGGGTTAGGGTTTTGGTTAGGGTTGGTGTTAGGGTTAGGGTTAGGGTTAGGATTAGGGTTAGAGTTGGTGTTAAGGTTAGGGTTAGGGTTAGGGTTAGGGTTGGTGTTAGGGTTAGGGTTAGGGTTATGGTTAGGGTTGGTGTTAGGGTTAGGGTTAGGGTTAGGGTTAGGATTAGGGTTAGGGTTGGTGTTAGGGTTAGGGTTAGGGTTAGGGTTGGTGTTAGGGTTAGGGTTAGGGTTAGGGTTAGGGTTGGTGTTAGGGTTAGGGTTAGGGTTAGTGTTAGGGTTACGGTTAGGTTTGTTGTTAGGGTTAGGGTTAGGGTTAGGGTTAGGATTACGGTTAGGGTTGGTGTTAGGGTTAGGGTTAGGGTTAGGGTTGGTGTTAGGGTTAGGGTTAGTGTTAGGGTTAGGGTTGGTGTTAGGTATAGGGTTAGGGTTAGGGTTAGGGTTAGGGTTAGGGTTGGTGTTAGAGTTAGGGTTAGGTTTAGGGTTAGTGTTAGGTTTAGGGTTAGGGTTAGGGTTAGGTTACCCCGAGCACTACCCCTCGCCCTAGGCCTACGCCTGCACTACCTCTGGTCCTACCCCTACCCCAGTCCCTACAGCTCCCCCTACCCATAGGCCCACCCCCATCCCTACCCCTAGCCACAGCTCCCACTCCTGGACCTAGGCCTACTTCGAGGTTTACCCCGACACCCACCCCTTGCCCTTTGCCTACCCCAGCGCTACGCCTACCGCTCCCACTAGCCCTACCTCGGGCCCTAGACCAACGCCCAGTGCTCACTCTAGTCCGAAGCCTAGCACTTGCCCGTCGCCAACCGGTACACCTTGCCCTACCAATAGCCAGAGCACTAACCCGTGTCCTACGAAATCACCCTGGACCCACCATTAGCCACACCCTAATCCAGCCCTACATCCGTTCGGAGTCCTAGGACTACCCGGAGCCATTTCGTGACACCTACCCCTAGTCCTCGGCCAACCCCTACCGCTACCACTAGTCCTAGGCTTAACATGAGCCCTAACCCTAACACTGCCCGTGGGCCTCTGCCAAACACTAGCCCTTCAACTAACCCTACCCCGAGCACTACCCCTCGCCCTAGGCCTACGCCTAGCACTACCTCTGTTCCTACCACTACCCTGGCCCTACAGCTCCCCCTACCCATAGGCCCACCCCCAACCCTACCACTAGCCACAGCTCCCACTCCTGGCTCTAGGCCTACTCGAGGTTTACCTCGACACCCACCCCTTGCCCTATGCCTGCCCCAGCGCTACGCCTACCGCTCTGACTAGCCCTAGCTCGGGCCCTAGACCAACGCCCATGCCTCCTTCTAGTCCGAGGCCTAGAACTTGCCCGTCGCTGACCAGTAAACCTTGCCCTTGTTAGGGTTAGGGTTAGGGTTAGGGTTAGGGTTAGGGTTAGGGTTAGGATTAGGGTTTAGGGTTAGGGTTAGGGTTAGGGTTGGTGTTAGGGTTAGGGTTAGGGTTAGGGTTAGGGTTGGTGTTAGGGTTAGGGTTAGGGTTAGTGTTAGGGTTACGGTTAGGTTTGTTGTTAGGGTTAGGGTTAGGGTTAGGGTTAGGATTAGGGTTAGGGTTGGTGTTAGGGTTAGGGTTAGGGTTAGGGTTGGTGTTAGGGTTAGGGTTAGGGTTAGGGTTAGGGTTGGTTTTATGTATAGGTTTAGGGTTAGGGTTAGGGTTAGGGTTAGGGTTGGTGTTAGGGTTAGGGTTAGGGTTAGGGTTAGTGTTAGTGTTAGGGTTAGGGTTAGGATTAGGATTAGGGTTAGGGTTGGTGTTAGGGTTAGGGTTAGGTTTAGGGTTAGGGTTAGGGTTAGGGTTCGTGTTAGGCATAGGGTTAGGGTTAGGGTTAGGTTTAGGGTTAGGGTTGGTGTTAGGGTTAGGGTTAGGGTTTTGGTTAGGGTTGGTGTTAGGGTTAGGGTTAGGGTTAGGATTAGGGTTAGAGTTGGTATTAAGGTTAGGGTTAGGGTTAGGGTTAGGGTTGGTGTTAGGGTTAGGGTTACGGTTAGGGTTGGTGTTAGGGTTAGGGTTAGGGTTAGGGTTAGGATTAGGGTTAGGGTTGGTGTTAGGGTTAGGGTTAGGGTTAGGGTTGGTGTTAGGGTTAGGGTTAGGGTTAGGGTTAGGGTTGGTGTCAGGTATAGGGTTAGGGTTAGGGTTAGGGTTAGGGTTAGGGTTGGTGTTAGAGTTAGGGTTAGGGTTAGGGTTAGTGTTAGGGTTAGGGTTAGGGTTAGGGTTAGGTTACCCCGAGCACTACCCCTCGCCCTAGGCCTACGCCTAGCACTACCTCTGGTCCTACCCCTACCCCAGTCCCTACAGCTCCCCCTACCCATAGGCCCACCCCCATCCCTACCCCTAACCACAGCTCCCACTCCTGGTCCTAGGCCTACTTCGAGGTTTACCTCGACACCCACCCCTTGCCCTATGCCTGCCCCAGCGCTACGCCTACCGCTCTCACTAGCCCTAGCTCGGGCCCTAGACCAACGCCCATGCCTCCTTCTAGTCCGAGGCCTAGAACTTGCCCGTCGCTGACCAGTAAACCTTGCCCTTGTTAGGGTTAGGGTTAGGGTTAGGGTTAGGGTTAGGGTTAGGATTAGGGTTTAGGGTTAGGGTTAGTTTTAGGGTTGGTGTTAGGGTTAGGGTTAGGGTTGGTGTTAGGGTTAGGGTTAGGGTTAGGGTTAGGGTTGGTGTTAGGTATAGGTTCAGGGTTAGGGTTAGGCTTAGGGTTAGGGTTGGTGTTAGGGTTAGGGTTAGGGTTAGGGTTAGTGTTAGGGTTAGGGTTAGGGTTAGGATTAGGATTAGGGTTAGGGTTGGTGTTAGGGTTAGGGTTAGGTATAGGGTTAGGGTTAGGGTTAGGGTTAGGGTTAGGGTTAGGGTTAGAGTTGGTATTAAGGTTAGGGTTAGGGTTAGGGTTAGGGTTGGTGTTAGGGTTAGGGTTACGGTTAGGGTTGGTGTTAGGGTTAGGGTTAGGGTTAGGGTTAGGATTAGGGTTAGGGTTGGTGTTAGGGTTAGGGTTAGGGTTAGGGTTGGTGTTAGGGTTAGGGTTAGGGTTAGGGTTAGGGTTAGGGTTAGGGTTAGAGTTGGTATTAAGGTTAGGGTTAGGGTTAGGGTTAGGGTTGGTGTTAGGGTTAGGGTTACGGTTAGGGTTGGTGTTAGGGTTAGGGTTAGGGTTAGGGTTAGGATTAGGGTTAGGGTTGGTGTTAGGGTTAGGGTTAGGGTTAGGGTTGGTGTTAGGGTTAGGGTTAGGGTTAGGGTTAGGGTTAGGATTAGGGTTAGTGTTGGTGTTAGGGTTAGGGTTAGGGTTAGGGTTGGTGTTAGGGTTAGGGTTAGGGTTAGGGTTAGGGTTGGTGTTAGGTATAGGTTCAGGGTTAGGGTTAGGCTTAGGGTTAGGGTTGGTGTTAGGGTTAGGGTTAGGGTTAGGGTTAGTGTTAGGGTTAGGGTTAGGGTTAGGATTAGGATTAGGGTTAGGGTTGGTGTTAGGGTTAGGGTTAGGGTTAGGGTTAGGGTTAGGTTTAGGGTTCGTGTTAGGCATAGGGTTAGGGTTAGGGTTAGTGTTAGGGTTAGGGTTGGTGTTAGGGTTAGGGTTAGGGTTTTGGTTAGGGTTGGTGTTAGGGTTAGGGTTAGGGTTAGGATTAGGGTTAGAGTTAGTGTTAAGGTTAGGGTTAGGGTTAGGGTTAGGGTTGGTGTTAGGGTTAGGGTTAGGGTTATGGTTAGGGTTGGTGTTAGGGTTAGGGTTAGGGTTAGGGTTAGGATTAGGGTTAGGGTTGGTGTTAGGGTTAGGGTTAGGGTTAGGGTTGGTGTTAGGGTTAGGGTTAGGGTTAGGGTTAGGGTTGGTGTTAGGGTTATTGTTAGGGTTAGTGTTAGGGTTACGGTTAGGTTTGTTGTTAGGGTTAGGGTTAGGGTTAGGGTTAGGATTACGGTTAGGGTTGGTGTTAGGGTTAGGGTTAGGGTTAGGGTTGGTGTTAGGGTTAGGGTTAGTGTTAGGATTAGGGTTGGTGTTAGGTATAGGGTTAGGGTTAGGGTTAGGGTTAGGGTTAGGGTTGGTGTTAGAGTTAGGGTTAGGTTTAGGGTTAGTGTTAGGTTTAGGGTTAGGGTTAGGGTTAGGTTACCCCGAGCACTACCCCTCGCCCTAGGCCTACGCCTGCACTACCTCTGGTCCTACCCCTACCCCAGTCCCTACAGCTCCCCCTACCCATAGGCCCACCCCCATCCCTACCCCTAGCCACAGCTCCCACTCCTGGACCTAGGCCTACTTCGAGGTTTACCCCGACACCCACCCCTTGCCCTTTGCCTACCCCAGCGCTACGCCTACCGCTCCCACTAGCCCTACCTCGGGCCCTAGACCAACGCCCAGTGCTCACTCTAGTCCGAAGCCTAGCACTTACCCGTCGCCAACCGGTACACCTTGCCCTACCAATAGCCAGAGCACTAACCCGTGTCCTACGAAATCACCCTGGACCCACCATTAGCCACACCCTAATCCAGCCCTACATCCGTTCGGAGTCCTAGGACTACCCGGAGCCATTTCGTGACACCTACCCCTAGTCCTCGGCCAACCCCTACCGCTACCAGTAGTCCTAGGCTTAACATGAGCCCTAACCCTAACACTGCCCGTGGGCCTCTGCCAAACACTAGCCCTTCAACTAACCCTACCCCGAGCACTACCCCTCGCCCTAGGCCTACGCCTAGCACTACCTCTGTTCCTACCACTACCCTGGCCCTACAGCTCCCCCTACCCATAGGCCCACCCCCAACCCTACCACTAGCCACAGCTCCCACTCCTGGCTCTAGGCCTACTCGAGGTTTACCTCGACACCCACCCCTTGCCCTATGCCTGCCCCAGCGCTACGCCTACCGCTCTGACTAGCCCTAGCTCGGGCCCTAGACCAACGCCCATGCCTCCTTCTAGTCCGAGGCCTAGAACTTGCCCGTCGCTGACCAGTAAACCTTGCCCTTGTTAGGGTTAGGGTTAGGGTTAGGGTTAGGGTTAGGGTTAGGATTAGGGTTTAGGGTTAGGGTTAGGGTTAGGGTTGGTGTTAGGGTTAGGGTTAGGGTTAGGGTTAGGGTTGGTGTTAGGGTTAGGGTTAGGGTTAGTGTTAGGGTTACGGTTAGGTTTGTTGTTAGGGTTAGGGTTAGGGTTAGGGTTAGGATTAGGGTTAGGGTTGGTGTTAGGGTTAGGGTTAGGGTTAGGGTTGGTGTTAGGGTTAGGGTTAGGGTTAGGGTTGGTTTTATGTATAGGTTTAGGGTTAGGGTTAGGGTTAGGGTTAGGGTTGGTGTTAGGGTTAGGGTTAGGGTTAGGGTTAGTGTTAGGGTTAGGGTTAGGGTTAGGATTAGGATTAGGGTTAGGGTTGGTGTTAGGGTTAGGGTTAGGTTTAGGGTTAGGGTTAGGGTTAGGGTTCGTGTTAGGCATAGGGTTAGGGTTAGGGTTAGGTTTAGGGTTAGGGTTGGTGTTAGGGTTAGGGTTAGGGTTTTGGTTAGGGTTGGTGTTAGGGTTAGGGTTAGGGTTAGGATTAGGGTTAGAGTTGGTATTAAGGTTAGGGTTAGGGTTAGGGTTAGGGTTGGTGTTAGGGTTAGTGTTAGGGTTACGGTTAGGGTTGGTGTTAGGGATAGGGTTAGGGTTAGGGTTAGGATTAGGGTTAGGGTTGGTGTTAGGGTTAGGGTTAGGGTTAGGGTTGGTGTTAGGGTTAGGGTTAGGGTTAGGGTTAGGGTTGGTGTTAGGTATAGGGTTAGGGTTAGGGTTAGGGTTAGGGTTAGGGTTGGTGTTAGAGTTAGGGTTAGGGTTAGGGTTAGTGTTAGGGTTAGGGTTAGGGTTAGGGTTAGGTTACCCCGAGCACTACCGCTCGCCCTAGGCCTACGCCTAGCACTACCTCTGGTCCTACCCCTACCCCAGTCCCTACAGCTCCCCCTACCCATAGGCCCACCCCCATCCCTACCCCTAGCCACAGCTCCCACTCCTGGTCCTAGGCCTACTTCGAGGTTTACCTCGACACCCACCCCTTGCCCTATGCCTGCCCCAGCGCTACGCCTACCGCTCTCACTAGCCCTAGCTCGGGCCCTAGACCAACGCCCATGCCTCCTTCTAGTCCGAGGCCTAGAACTTGCCCGTCGCTGACCAGTAAACCTTGCCCTTGTTAGGGTTAGGGTTAGGGTTAGGGTTAGGGTTAGGGTTAGGATTAGGGTTTAGGGTTAGGGTTAGGGTTAGGGTTGGTGTTAGGGTTAGGGTTAGGGTTAGGGTTAGTGTTAGAGTTAGGGTTAGCGTTAGGGTTAGGGTTATGGTTAGGGTTGGTGTTAGGGTTAGGGTTAGGGTTAGGGTTAGGATTAGGGTTAGGGTTCGAGTTAGGCATAGGGTTAGGGTTAGGGTTAGGTTTAGGTTTAGGGTTGGTGTTAGGGTTAGGGTTAGGGTTTTGGTTAGGGTTGGTGTTAGGGTTAGGGTTAGGGTTAGGGTTAGGGTTGGTGTTAGGGTTAGGGTTAGGGTTAGTGTTAGGGTTACGGTTAGGTTTGTTGTTAGGGTTAGGGTTAGGGTTAGGGTTAGGATTAGGGTTAGGGTTGGTGTTAGGGTTAGGGTTAGGGTTAGGGTTGGTGTTAGGGTTAGGGTTAGGGTTAGGGTTAGGGTTGGTTTTATGTATAGGTTTAGGGTTAGGGTTAGGGTTAGGGTTAGGGTTGGTGTTAGGGTTAGGGTTAGGGTTAGGGTTAGTGTTAGGGTTAGGGTTAGGGTTAGGATTAGAATTAGGGTTAGGGTTGGTGTTAGGGTTAGGGTTAGGTTTAGGGTTAGGGTTAGGGTTAGGGTTCGTGTTAGGCATAGGGTTAGGGTTAGGGTTAGGTTTAGGGTTAGGGTTGGTGTTAGGGTTAGGGTTAGGGTTTTGGTTAGGGTTGGTGTTAGGGTTAGGGTTAGGGTTAGGATTAGGGTTAGAGTTGGTATTAAGGTTAGGGTTAGGGTTAGGGTTAGGGTTGGTGTTAGGGTTAGGGTTAGGGTTACGGTTAGGGTTGGTGTTAGGGTTAGGGTTAGGGTTAGGGTTAGGATTAGGGTTAGGGTTGGTGTCAGGATTAGGGTTAGGGTTAGGGTTGGTGTTAGGGTTAGGGTTAGGGTTAGGGTTAGGGTTGGTGTTAGGTATAGGGTTAGGGTTAGGGTTAGGGTTAGGGTTAGGGTTGGTGTTAGAGTTAGGGTTAGGGTTAGGGTTAGTGTTAGGGTTAGGGTTAGGGTTAGGGTTAGGTTACCCCGAGCACTACCCCTCGCCCTAGGCCTACGCCTAGCACTACCTCTGGTCCTACCCCTACCCCAGTCCCTACAGCTCCCCCTACCCATAGGCCCACCCCCATCCCTACCCCTAACCACAGCTCCCACTCCTGGTCCTAGGCCTACTTCGAGGTTTACCTCGACACCCACCCCTTGCCCTATGCCTGCCCCAGCGCTACGCCTACCGCTCTCACTAGCCCTAGCTCGGGCCCTAGACCAACGCCCATGCCTCCTTCTATCCGAGGCCTAGAACTTGCCCGTCGCTGACCAGTAAACCTTGCCCTTGTTAGGGTTAGGGTTAGGGTTAGGGTTAGGGTTAGGGTTAGGATTAGGGTTTAGGGTTAGGGTTAGGGTTAGGGTTGGTGTTAGGGTTAGGGTTAGGGTTAGGGTTGGTGTTAGAGTTAGGGTTAGCGTTAGGGTTAGGGTTATGGTTAGGGTTGGTGTTAGGGTTAGGGTTAGGGTTAGGGTTAGGATTAGGGTTAGTGTTGGTGTTAGGGTTAGGGTTAGGGTTAGGGTTGGTGTTAGGGTTAGGGTTAGGGTTAGGGTTAGGGTTGGTGTTAGGTATAGGTTCAGGGTTAGGGTTAGGCTTAGGGTTAGGGTTGGTGTTAGGGTTAGGGTTAGGGTTAGGGTTAGTGTTAGGGTTAGGGTTAGGGTTAGGATTAGGATTAGGGTTAGGGTTGGTGTTAGGGTTAGGGTTAGGTACAGGGTTAGGGTTAGGTTTAGGGTTCGTGTTAGGCATAGGGTTAGGGTTAGGGTTAGTGTTAGGGTTAGGGTTGGTGTTAGGGTTAGGGTTAGGGTTTTGGTTAGGGTTGTTGTTAGGGTTAGGGTTAGGGTTAGGATTAGGGTTAGAGTTGGTGTTAAGGTTAGGGTTAGGGTTAGGGTTAGGGTTGGTGTTAGGGTTAGGGTTAGGGTTAGGGTTAGGGTTAGGGTTAGGGTTAGGGTTAGGGTTAGGGTTAGGGTTGGTGTTAGGTATAGGGTTAGGGTTAGGGTTAGGGTTAGGGTTAGGGTTGGTGTTAGGGTTAGGGTTAGGGTTAGGGTTAGTGTTAGGGTTAGGGTTAGGGTTAGGATTACGATTAGGGTTAGGGTTGGTGTTAGGGTTAGGGTTAGGTTTAGGGTTAGGGTTAGGGTTAGGGTTCGTGTTAGGCATAGGGTTAGGGTTAGGGTTAGGGTTAGGGTTGGTGTTAGGGTTAGGGTTAGGATTTTGGTTAGGGTTGGTGTTAGGGTTAGGGTTAGGGTTAGGATTAGGGTTAGAGTTGGTGTTAAGATTAGGGTTAGGGTTAGGGTTAGGGTTGGTGTTAGGGTTAGGGTTAGGGTTAGGGTTAGGGTTAGGGTTAGGGTTGGTGTTAGGGTTAGGGATAGGGTTCGTGTTAGGCATAGGGTTAGGGATAGGGTTAGGGTTAGGGTTAGGGTTGGTGTTAGGGTTAGGGTTAGGGTTTTGGTTAGGGTTGGTGTTAGGGTTAGGGTTAGGGTTAGGATTAGGGTTAGAGTTAGTGTTAAGGTTAGGGTTAGGGTTAGGGTTAGGGTTGGTGTTAGGGTTAGGTTTAGGGTTACGGTTAGGGTTGGTGTTAGGGTTAGGGTTAGGGTTAGGGTTAGGATTACGGTTAGGGTTGGTGTTAGGGTTAGGGTTAGGGTTAGGGTTAGGATTACGGTTAGGGTTGGTGTTAGGGTTAGGGTTATGGTTAGGGTTGGTGTTAGGGTTAGGGTTAGTGTTAGGGTTAGGGTTGGTGTTAGGTATAGGGTTAGGGTTAGGGTTAGGGTTAGGGTTAGGGTTGGTGTTAGAGTTAGGGTTAGGTTTAGGGTTAGTGTTAGGTTTAGGGTTAGGGTTAGGGTTAGGTTACCCCGAGCACTACCCCTCGCCCTAGGCCTACGCCTGCACTACCTCTGGTCCTACCCCTACCCCAGTCCCTACAGCTCCCCCTACCCATAGGCCCACCCCCATCCCTACCCCTAGCCACAGCTCCCACTCCTGGACCTAGGCCTACTTCGAGGTTTACCCCGACACCCACCCCTTGCCCTTTGCCTACCCCAGCGCTACGCCTACCGCTCCCACTAGCCCTACCTCGGGCCCTAGACCAACGCCCAGTGCTCACTCTAGTCCGAAGCCTAGCACTTGCCCGTCGCCAACCGGTACACCTTGCCCTACCAATAGCCAGAGCACTAACCCGTGTCCTACGAAATCACCCTGGACCCACCATTAGCCACACCCTAATCCAGCCCTACATCCGTTCGGAGTCCTAGGACTACCCGGAGCCATTTCGTGACACCTACCCCTAGTCCTCGGCCAACCCCTACCGCTACCACTAGTCCTAGGCTTAACATGAGCCCTAACCCTAACACTGCCCGTGGGCCTCTGCCAAACACTAGCCCTTCAACTAACCCTACCCCGAGCACTACCCCTCGCCCTAGGCCTACGCCTAGCACTACCTCTGTTCCTACCACTACCCTGGCCCTACAGCTCCCCCTACCCATAGGCCCACCCCCAACCCTACCACTAGCCACAGCTCCCACTCCTGGCTCTAGGCCTACTCGAGGTTTACCTCGACACCAACCCCTTGCCCTATGCCTGCCCCAGCGCTACGCCTACCGCTCTGACTAGCCCTAGCTCGGGCCCTAGACCAACGCCCATGCCTCCTTCTAGTCCGAGGCCTAGAACTTGCCCGTCGCTGACCAGTAAACCTTGCCCTTGTTAGGGTTAGGGTTAGGGTTAGGGTTAGGGTTAGGGTTAGGATTAGGGTTTAGGGTTAGGGTTAGGGTTAGGGTTGGTGTTAGGGTTAGGGTTAGGGTTAGGGTTAGGGTTGGTGTTAGGGTTAGGGTTAGGGTTAGTGTTAGGGTTACGGGTAGGTTTGTTGTTAGGGTTAGGGTTAGGGTTAGGGTTAGGATTAGGGTTAGGGTTGGTGTTAGGGTTAGGGTTAGGGTTAGGGTTGGTGTTAGGGTTAGGGTTAGGGTTAGGGTTAGGGTTGGTTTTATGTATAGGTTTAGGGTTAGGGTTAGGGTTAGGGTTAGGGTTGGTGTTAGGGTTAGGGTTAGGGTTAGGGTTAGTGTTAGGGTTAGGGTTAGGGTTAGGATTAGAATTAGGGTTAGGGTTGGTGTTAGGGTTAGGGTTAGGTTTAGGGTTAGGGTTAGGGTTAGGGTTCGTGTTAGGCATAGGGTTAGGGTTAGGGTTAGGTTTAGGGTTAGGGTTGGTGTTAGGGTTAGGGTTAGGGTTTTGGTTAGGGTTGGTGTTAGGGTTAGGGTTAGGGTTAGGATTAGGGTTAGAGTTGGTATTAAGGTTAGGGTTAGGGTTAGGGTTAGGGTTGGTGTTAGGGTTATGGTTAGGGTTACGGTTAGGGTTGGTGTTAGGGTTAGGGTTAGGGTTAGGGTTAGGATTAGGGTTAGGGTTGGTGTTAGGGTTAGGGTTAGGGTTAGGGTTGGTGTTAGGGTTAGGGTTAGGGTTAGGGTTAGGGTTGGTGTTAGGTATAGGGTTAGGGTTAGGGTTAGGGTTAGGGTTAGGGTTGGTGTTAGAGTTAGGGTTAGGGTTAGGGTTAGTGTTAGGGTTAGGGTTAGGGTTAGGGTTAGGTTACCCCGAGCACTACCCCTCGCCCTAGGCCTACGCCTAGCACTACCTCTGGTCCTACCCCTACCCCAGTCCCTACAGCTCCCCCTACCCATAGGCCCACCCCCATCCCTACCCCTAACCACAGCTCCCACTCCTGGTCCTAGGCCTACTTCGAGGTTTACCTCGACACCCACCCCTTGCCCTATGCCTGCCCCAGCGCTACGCCTACCGCTCTCACTAGCCCTAGCTCGGGCCCTAGACCAACGCCCATGCCTCCTTCTAGTCCGAGGCCTAGAACTTGCCCGTCGCTGACCAGTAAACCTTGCCCTTGTTAGGGTTAGGGTTAGGGTTAGGGTTAGAGTTAGGGTTAGGATTAGGGTTTAGGGTTAGGGTTAGGGTTAGGGTTGGTGTTAGGGTTAGGGTTAGGGTTAGGGTTGGTGTTAGAGTTAGGGTTAGCGTTAGGGTTAGGGTTATGGTTAGGGTTGGTGTTAGGGTTAGGGTTAGGGTTAGGGTTAGGATTAGGGTTAGTGTTGGTGTTAGGGTTAGGGTTAGGGTTAGGGTTGGTGTTAGGGTTAGGGTTAGGGTTAGGGTTAGGGTTGGTGTTAGGTATAGGTTCAGGGTTAGGGTTAGGCTTAGGGTTAGGGTTGGTGTTAGGGTTAGGGTTAGGGTTAGGGTTAGTGTTAGGGTTAGGGTTAGGGTTAGGATTAGGATTAGGGTTAGGGTTGGTGTTAGGGTTAGGGTTAGGTATAGGGTTAGGGTTAGGTTTAGGGTTCGTGTTAGGCATAGGGTTAGGGTTAGGGTTAGTGTTAGGGTTAGGGTTGGTGTTAGGGTTAGGGTTAGGGTTTTGGTTAGGGTTGGTGTTAGGGTTAGGGTTAGGGTTAGGATTAGGGTTAGAGTTGGTGTTAAGGTTAGGGTTAGGGTTAGGGTTAGGGTTGGTGTTAGGGTTAGGGTTAGGGTTATGGTTAGGGTTGGTGTTAGGGTTAGGGTTAGGGTTAGGGTTAGGATTAGGGTTAGGGTTGGTGTTAGGGTTAGGGTTAGGGTTAGGGTTGGTGTTAGGGTTAGGGTTAGGGTTAGGGTTAGGGTTGGTGTTAGGGTTAGGGTTAGGGTTAGTGTTAGGGTTACGGTTAGGTTTGTTGTTAGGGTTAGGGTTAGGGTTAGGGTTAGGATTACGGTTAGGGTTGGTGTTAGGGTTAGGGTTAGGGTTAGGGTTGGTGTTAGGGTTAGGGTTAGTGTTAGGGTTAGGGTTGGTGTTAGGTATAGGGTTAGGGTTAGGGTTAGGGTTAGGGTTAGGGTTGGTGTTAGAGTTAGGGTTAGGTTTAGGGTTAGTGTTAGGTTTAGGGTTAGGGTTAGGGTTAGGTTACCCCGAGCACTACCCCTCGCCCTAGGCCTACGCCTGCACTACCTCTGGTCCTACCCCTACCCCAGTCCCTACAGCTCCCCCTACCCATAGGCCCACCCCCATCCCTACCCCTAGCCACAGCTCCCACTCCTGGACCTAGGCCTACTTCGAGGTTTACCCCGACACCCACCCCTTGCCCTTTGCCTACCCCAGCGCTACGCCTACCGCTCCCACTAGCCCTACCTCGGGCCCTAGACCAACGCCCAGTGCTCACTCTAGTCCGAAGCCTAGCACTTGCCCGTCGCCAACCGGTACACCTTGCCCTACCAATAGCCAGAGCACTAACCCGTGTCCTACGAAATCACCCTGGACCCACCATTAGCCACACCCTAATCCAGCCCTACATCCGTTCGGAGTCCTAGGACTACCCGGAGCCATTTCGTGACACCTACCCCTAGTCCTCGGCCAACCCCTACCGCTACCACTAGTCCTAGGCTTAACATGAGCCCTAACCCTAACACTGCCCGTGGGCCTCTGCCAAACACTAGCCCTTCAACTAACCCTACCCCGAGCACTACCCCTCGCCCTAGGCCTACGCCTAGCACTACCTCTGTTCCTACCACTACCCTGGCCCTACAGCTCCCCCTACCCATAGGCCCACCCCCAACCCTACCACTAGCCACAGCTCCCACTCCTGGCTCTAGGCCTACTCGAGGTTTACCTCGACACCCACCCCTTGCCCTATGCCTGCCCCAGCGCTACGCCTACCGCTCTGACTAGCCCTAGCTCGGGCCCTAGACCAACGCCCATGCCTCCTTCTAGTCCGAGGCCTAGAACTTGCCCGTCGCTGACCAGTAAACCTTGCCCTTGTTAGGGTTAGGGTTAGGGTTAGGGTTAGGGTTAGGGTTAGGATTAGGGTTTAGGGTTAGGGTTAGGGTTAGGGTTGGTGTTAGGGTTAGGGTTAGGGTTAGGGTTAGGGTTGGTGTTAGGGTTAGGGTTAGGGTTAGTGTTAGGGTTACGGTTAGGTTTGTTGTTAGGGTTAGGGTTAGGGTTAGGGTTAGGATTAGGGTTAGGGTTGGTGTTAGGGTTAGGGTTAGGGTTAGGGTTGGTGTTAGGGTTAGGGTTAGGGTTAGGGTTAGGGTTGGTTTTATGTATAGGTTTAGGGTTAGGGTTAGGGTTAGGGTTAGGGTTGGTGTTAGGGTTAGGGTTAGGGTTAGGGTTAGTGTTAGTGTTAGGGTTAGGGTTAGGATTAGGATTAGGGTTAGGGTTGGTGTTAGGGTTAGGGTTAGGTTTAGGGTTAGGGTTAGGGTTAGGGTTCGTGTTAGGCATAGGGTTAGGGTTAGGGTTAGGTTTAGGGTTAGGGTTGGTGTTAGGGTTAGGGTTAGGGTTTTGGTTAGGGTTGGTGTTAGGGTTAGGGTTAGGGTTAGGATTAGGGTTAGAGTTGGTATTAAGGTTAGGGTTAGGGTTAGGGTTAGGGTTGGTGTTAGGGTTAGGGTTACGGTTAGGGTTGGTGTTAGGGTTAGGGTTAGGGTTAGGGTTAGGATTAGGGTTAGGGTTGGTGTTAGGGTTAGGGTTAGGGTTAGGGTTGGTGTTAGGGTTAGGGTTAGGGTTAGGGTTAGGGTTGGTGTTAGGTATAGGGTTAGGGTTAGGGTTAGGGTTAGGGTTAGGGTTAGGGTTGGTGTTAGAGTTAGGGTTAGGGTTAGGGTTAGTGTTAGGGTTAGGGTTAGGGTTAGGTTTAGGTTACCCCGAGCACTACCCCTCGCCCTAGGCCTACGCCTAGCACTACCTCTGGTCCTACCCCTACCCCAGTCCCTACAGCTCCCCCTACCCATAGGCCCACCCCCATCCCTACCCCTAACCACAGCTCCCACTCCTGGTCCTAGGCCTACTTCGAGGTTTACCTCGACACCCACCCCTTGCCCTATGCCTGCCCCAGCGCTACGCCTACCGCTCTCACTAGCCCTAGCTCGGGCCCTAGACCAACGCCCATGCCTCCTTCTAGTCCGAGGCCTAGAACTTGCCCGTCGCTGACCAGTAAACCTTGCCCTTGTTAGGGTTAGGGTTAGGGTTAGGGTTAGGGTTAGGGTTAGGATTAGGGTTTAGGGTTAGGGTTAGTTTTAGGGTTGGTGTTAGGGTTAGGGTTAGGGTTAGGGTTGGTGTTAGAGTTAGGGTTAGCGTTAGGGTTAGGGTTATGGTTAGGGTTGGTGTTAGGGTTAGGGTTAGGGTTAGGGTTAGGATTAGGGTTAGTGTTGGTGTTAGGGTTAGGGTTAGGGTTAGGGTTGGTGTTAGGGTTAGGGTTAGGGTTAGGGTTAGGGTTGGTGTTAGGTATAGGTTCAGGGTTAGGGTTAGGCTTAGGGTTAGGGTTGGTGTTAGGGTTAGGGTTAGGGTTAGGGTTAGTGTTAGGGTTAGGGTTAGGGTTAGGATTAGGATTAGGGTTAGGGTTGGTGTTAGGGTTAGGGTTAGGTATAGGGTTAGGGTTAGGTTTAGGTTTCGTGTTAGGCATAGGGTTAGGGTTAGGGTTAGTGTTAGGGTTAGGGTTGGTGTTAGGGTTAGGGTTAGGGTTTTGGTTAGGGTTGGTGTTAGGGTTAGGGTTAGGGTTAGGATTAGGGTTAGAGTTAGTGTTAAGGTTAGGGTTAGGGTTAGGGTTAGGGTTGGTGTTAGGGTTAGGGTTAGGGTTATGGTTAGGGTTGGTGTTAGGGTTAGGGTTAGGGTTAGGGTTAGGATTAGGGTTAGGGTTGGTGTTAGGGTTAGGGTTAGGGTTAGGGTTGGTGTTAGGGTTAGGGTTAGGGTTAGGGTTAGGGTTGGTGTTAGGGTTATTGTTAGGGTTAGTGTTAGGGTTACGGTTAGGTTTGTTGTTAGGGTTAGGGTTAGGGTTAGGGTTAGGATTACGGTTAGGGTTGGTGTTAGGGTTAGGGTTAGGGTTAGGGTTGGTGTTAGGGTTAGGGTTAGTGTTAGGGTTAGGGTTGGTGTTAGGTATAGGGTTAGGGTTAGGGTTAGGGTTAGGGTTAGGGTTAGGGTTGGTGTTAGAGTTAGGGTTAGGTTTAGGGTTAGTGTTAGGTTTAGGGTTAGGGTTAGGGTTAGGTTACCCCGAGCACTACCCCTCGCCCTAGGCCTACGCCTGCACTACCTCTGGTCCTACCCCTACCCCAGTCCCTACAGCTCCCCCTACCCATAGGCCCACCCCCATCCCTACCCCTAGCCACAGCTCCCACTCCTGGACCTAGGCCTACTTCGAGGTTTACCCCGACACCCACCCCTTGCCCTTTGCCTACCCCAGCGCTACGCCTACCGCTCCCACTAGCCCTACCTCGGGCCCTAGACCAACGCCCAGTGCTCACTCTAGTCCGAAGCCTAGCACTTACCCGTCGCCAACCGGTACACCTTGCCCTACCAATAGCCAGAGCACTAACCCGTGTCCTACGAAATCACCCTGGACCCACCATTAGCCACACCCTAATCCAGCCCTACATCCGTTCGGAGTCCTAGGACTACCCGGAGCCATTTCGTGACACCTACCCCTAGTCCTCGGCCAACCCCTACCGCTACCAGTAGTCCTAGGCTTAACATGAGCCCTAACCCTAACACTGCCCGTGGGCCTCTGCCAAACACTAGCCCTTCAACTAACCCTACCCCGAGCACTACCCCTCGCCCTAGGCCTACGCCTAGCACTACCTCTGTTCCTACCACTACCCTGGCCCTACAGCTCCCCCTACCCATAGGCCCACCCCCAACCCTACCACTAGCCACAGCTCCCACTCCTGGCTCTAGGCCTACTCGAGGTTTACCTCGACACCCACCCCTTGCCCTATGCCTGCCCCAGCGCTACGCCTACCGCTCTGACTAGCCCTAGCTCGGGCCCTAGACCAACGCCCATGCCTCCTTCTAGTCCGAGGCCTAGAACTTGCCCGTCGCTGACCAGTAAACCTTGCCCTTGTTAGGGTTAGGGTTAGGGTTAGGGTTAGGGTTAGGATTAGGGTTTAGGGTTAGGGTTAGGGTTAGGGTTGGTGTTAGGGTTAGGGTTAGGGTTAGGGTTAGGGTTGGTGTTAGGGTTAGGGTTAGGGTTAGTGTTAGGGTTACGGTTAGGTTTGTTGTTAGGGTTAGGGTTAGGGTTAGGGTTAGGATTAGGGTTAGGGTTGGTGTTAGGGTTAGGGTTAGGGTTAGGGTTGGTGTTAGGGTTAGGGTTAGGGTTAGGGTTGGTTTTATGTATAGGTTTAGGGTTAGGGTTAGGGTTAGGGTTAGGGTTGGTGTTAGGGTTAGGGTTAGGGTTAGGGTTAGTGTTAGGGTTAGGGTTAGGGTTAGGATTAGGATTAGGGTTAGGGTTGGTGTTAGGGTTAGGGTTAGGTTTAGGGTTAGGGTTAGGGTTAGGGTTCGTGTTAGGCATAGGGTTAGGGTTAGGGTTAGGTTTAGGGTTAGGGTTGGTGTTAGGGTTAGGGTTAGGGTTTTGGTTAGGGTTGGTGTTAGGGTTAGGGTTAGGGTTAGGATTAGGGTTAGAGTTGGTATTAAGGTTAGGGTTAGGGTTAGGGTTAGGGTTGGTGTTAGGGTTAGTGTTAGGGTTACGGTTAGGGTTGGTGTTAGGGATAGGGTTAGGGTTAGGGTTAGGATTAGGGTTAGGGTTGGTGTTAGGGTTAGGGTTAGGGTTAGGGTTGGTGTTAGGGTTAGGGTTAGGGTTAGGGTTAGGGTTGGTGTTAGGTATAGGGTTAGGGTTAGGGTTAGGGTTAGGGTTAGGGTTGGTGTTAGAGTTAGGGTTAGGGTTAGGGTTAGTGTTAGGGTTAGGGTTAGGGTTAGGGTTAGGTTACCCCGAGCACTACCGCTCGCCCTAGGCCTACGCCTAGCACTACCTCTGGTCCTACCCCTACCCCAGTCCCTACAGCTCCCCCTACCCATAGGCCCACCCCCATCCCTACCCCTAGCCACAGCTCCCACTCCTGGTCCTAGGCCTACTTCGAGGTTTACCTCGACACCCACCCCTTGCCCTATGCCTGCCCCAGCGCTACGCCTACCGCTCTCACTAGCCCTAGCTCGGGCCCTAGACCAACGCCCATGCCTCCTTCTAGTCCGAGGCCTAGAACTTGCCCGTCGCTGACCAGTAAACCTTGCCCTTGTTAGGGTTAGGGTTAGGGTTAGGGTTAGGGTTAGGGTTAGGATTAGGGTTTAGGGTTAGGGTTAGGGTTAGGGTTGGTGTTAGGGTTAGGGTTAGGGTTAGGGTTAGTGTTAGAGTTAGGGTTAGCGTTAGGGTTAGGGTTATGGTTAGGGTTGGTGTTAGGGTTAGGGTTAGGGTTAGGGTTAGGATTAGGGTTAGGGTTCGAGTTAGGCATAGGGTTAGGGTTAGGGTTAGGTTTAGGTTTAGGGTTGGTGTTAGGGTTAGGGTTAGGGTTTTGGTTAGGGTTGGTGTTAGGGTTAGGGTTAGGGTTAGGGTTAGGGTTGGTGTTAGGGTTAGGGTTAGGGTTAGTGTTAGGGTTACGGTTAGGTTTGTTGTTAGGGTTAGGGTTAGGGTTAGGGTTAGGATTAGGGTTAGGGTTGGTGTTAGGGTTAGGGTTAGGGTTAGGGTTGGTGTTAGGGTTAGGGTTAGGGTTAGGGTTAGGGTTGGTTTTATGTATAGGTTTAGGGTTAGGGTTAGGGTTAGGGTTAGGGTTGGTGTTAGGGTTAGGGTTAGGGTTAGGGTTAGTGTTAGGGTTAGGGTTAGGGTTAGGATTAGAATTAGGGTTAGGGTTGGTGTTAGGGTTAGGGTTAGGTTTAGGGTTAGGGTTAGGGTTAGGGTTCGTGTTAGGCATAGGGTTAGGGTTAGGGTTAGGTTTAGGGTTAGGGTTGGTGTTAGGGTTAGGGTTAGGGTTTTGGTTAGGGTTGGTGTTAGGGTTAGGGTTAGGGTTAGGATTAGGGTTAGAGTTGGTATTAAGGTTAGGGTTAGGGTTAGGGTTAGGGTTGGTGTTAGGGTTAGGGTTAGGGTTACGGTTAGGGTTGGTGTTAGGGTTAGGGTTAGGGTTAGGGTTAGGATTAGGGTTAGGGTTGGTGTTAGGGTTAGGGTTAGGGTTAGGGTTGGTGTTAGGGTTAGGGTTAGGGTTAGGGTTAGGGTTGGTGTTAGGTATAGGGTTAGGGTTAGGGTTAGGGTTAGGGTTAGGGTTGGTGTTAGAGTTAGGGTTAGGGTTAGGGTTAGTGTTAGGGTTAGGGTTAGGGTTAGGGTTAGGTTACCCCGAGCACTACCCCTCGCCCTAGGCCTACGCCTAGCACTACCTCTGGTCCTACCCCTACCCCAGTCCCTACAGCTCCCCCTACCCATAGGCCCACCCCCATCCCTACCCCTAACCACAGCTCCCACTCCTGGTCCTAGGCCTACTTCGAGGTTTACCTCGACACCCACCCCTTGCCCTATGCCTGCCCCAGCGCTACGCCTACCGCTCTCACTAGCCCTAGCTCGGGCCCTAGACCAACGCCCATGCCTCCTTCTATCCGAGGCCTAGAACTTGCCCGTCGCTGACCAGTAAACCTTGCCCTTGTTAGGGTTAGGGTTAGGGTTAGGGTTAGGGTTAGGATTAGGGTTTAGGGTTAGGGTTAGGGTTAGGGTTGGTGTTAGGGTTAGGGTTAGGGTTAGGGTTGGTGTTAGAGTTAGGGTTAGCGTTAGGGTTAGGGTTATGGTTAGGGTTGGTGTTAGGGTTAGGGTTAGGGTTAGGGTTAGGATTAGGGTTAGTGTTGGTGTTAGGGTTAGGGTTAGGGTTAGGGTTGGTGTTAGGGTTAGGGTTAGGGTTAGGGTTAGGGTTGGTGTTAGGTATAGGTTCAGGGTTAGGGTTAGGCTTAGGGTTAGGGTTGGTGTTAGGGTTAGGGTTAGGGTTAGGGTTAGTGTTAGGGTTAGGGTTAGGGTTAGGATTAGGATTAGGGTTAGGGTTGGTGTTAGGGTTAGGGTTAGGTACAGGGTTAGGGTTAGGTTTAGGGTTCGTGTTAGGCATAGGGTTAGGGTTAGGGTTAGTGTTAGGGTTAGGGTTGGTGTTAGGGTTAGGGTTAGGGTTTTGGTTAGGGTTGGTGTTAGGGTTAGGGTTAGGGTTAGGATTAGGGTTAGAGTTGGTGTTAAGGTTAGGGTTAGGGTTAGGGTTAGGGTTGGTGTTAGGGTTAGGGTTAGGGTTATGGTTAGGGTTGGTGTTAGGGTTAGGGTTAGGGTTAGGGTTAGGATTAGGGTTAGGGTTTGTGTTAGGGTTAGGGTTAGGGTTAGGGTTGGTGTTAGGGTTAGGGTTAGGGTTAGGGTTAGGGTTGGTGTTAGGGTTAGGGTTAGGGTTAGTGTTAGGGTTACGGTTAGGTTTGTTGTTAGGGTTAGGGTTAGGGTTAGGGTTAGGATTACGGTTAGGGTTGGTGTTAGGGTTAGGGTTAGGGTTAGGGTTGGTGTTAGGGTTAGGGTTAGTGTTAGGGTTAGGGTTGGTGTTAGGTATAGGGTTAGGTTTAGGGTTAGGGTTAGGGTTGGTGTTAGAGTTAGGGTTAGGTTTAGGGTTAGTGTTAGGTTTAGGGTTAGGGTTAGGGTTAGGTTACCCCGAGCACTACCCCTCGCCCTAGGCCTACGCCTGCACTACCTCTGGTCCTACCCCTACCCCAGTCCCTTCAGCTCCCCCTACCCATAGGCCCACCCCCATCCCTACCCCTAGCCACAGCTCCCACTCCTGGACCTAGGCCTACTTCGAGGTTTACCCCGACACCCACCCCTTGCCCTTTGCCTACCCCAGCGCTACGCCTACCGCTCCCACTAGCCCTACCTCGGGCCCTAGACCAACGCCCAGTGCTCACTCTAGTCCGAAGCCTAGCACTTGCCCGTCGCCAACCGGTACACCTTGCCCTACCAATAGCCAGAGCACTAACCCGTGTCCTACGAAATCACCCTGGACCCACCATTAGCCACACCCTAATCCAGCCCTACATCCGTTCGGAGTCCTAGGACTACCCGGAGCCATTTCGTGACACCTACCCCTAGTCCTCGGCCAACCCCTACCGCTACCACTAGTCCTAGGCTTAACATGAGCCCTAACCCTAACACTGCCCGTGGGCCTCTGCCAAACACTAGCCCTTCAACTAACCCTACCCCGAGCACTACCCCTCGCCCTAGGCCTACGCCTAGCACTACCTCTGTTCCTACCACTACCCTGGCCCTACAGCTCCCCCTACCCATAGGCCCACCCCCAACCCTACCACTAGCCACAGCTCCCACTCCTGGCTCTAGGCCTACTCGAGGTTTACCTCGACACCCACCCCTTGCCCTATGCCTGCCCCAGCGCTACGCCTACCGCTCTGACTAGCCCTAGCTCGGGCCCTAGACCAACGCCCATGCCTCCTTCTAGTCCGAGGCCTAGAACTTGCCCGTCGCTGACCAGTAAACCTTGCCCTTGTTAGGGTTAGGGTTAGGGTTAGGGTTAGGGTTAGGGTTAGGATTAGGGTTTAGGGTTAGGGTTAGGGTTAGGGTTGGTGTTAGGGTTAGGGTTAGGGTTAGGGTTAGGGTTGGTGTTAGGGTTAGGGTTAGGGTTAGTGTTAGGGTTACGGTTAGGTTTGTTGTTAGGGTTAGGGTTAGGGTTAGGGTTAGGATTAGGGTTAGGGTTGGTGTTAGGGTTAGGGTTAGGGTTAGGGTTGGTGTTAGGGTTAGGGTTAGGGTTAGGGTTAGGGTTGGTTTTATGTATAGGTTTAGGGTTAGGGTTAGGGTTAGGGTTAGGGTTGGTGTTAGGGTTAGGGTTAGGGTTAGGGTTAGTGTTAGGGTTAGGGTTAGGGTTAGGATTAGCATTAGGGTTAGGGTTGGTGTTAGGGTTAGGGTTAGGTTTAGGGTTAGGGTTAGGGTTAGGGTTCGTGTTAGGCATAGGGTTAGGGTTAGGGTTAGGTTTAGGGTTAGGGTTGGTGTTAGGGTTAGGGTTAGGGTTTTGGTTAGGGTTGGTGTTAGGGTTAGGGTTAGGGTTAGGATTAGGGTTAGAGTTGGTATTAAGGTTAGGGTTAGGGTTAGGGTTAGGGTTGGTGTTAGGGTTAGGGTTAGGGTTACGGTTAGGGTTGGTGTTAGGGTTAGGGTTAGGGTTAGGGTTAGGATTAGGGTTAGGGTTGGTGTTAGGGTTAGGGTTAGGGTTAGGGTTGGTGTTAGGGTTATGGTTAGGGTTAGGGTTAGGGTTGGTGTTAGGTATAGGGTTAGGGTTAGGGTTAGGGTTAGGGTTAGGGTTGGTGTTAGAGTTAGGGTTAGGGTTAGGGTTAGTGTTAGGGTTAGGGTTAGGGTTAGGGTTAGGTTACCCCGAGCACTACCCCTCGCCCTAGGCCTACGCCTAGCACTACCTCTGGTCCTACCCCTACCCCAGTCCCTACAGCTCCCCCTACCCATAGGCCCACCCCCATCCCTACCCCTAGCCACAGCTCCCACTCCTGGTCCTAGGCCTACTTCGAGGTTTACCTCGACACCCACCCCTTGCCCTATGCCTGCCCCAGCGCTACGCCTACCGCTCTCACTAGCCCTAGCTCGGGCCCTAGACCAACGCCCATGCCTCCTTCTAGTCCGAGGCCTAGAACTTGCCCGTCGCTGACCAGTAAACCTTGCCCTTGTTAGGGTTAGGGTTAGGGTTAGGGTTAGGGTTAGGGTTAGGATTAGGGTTTAGGGTTAGGGTTAGGGTTAGGGTTGGTGTTAGGGTTAGGGTTAGGGTTAGGGTTGGTGTTAGAGTTAGGGTTAGCGTTAGGGTTAGGGTTATGGTTAGGGTTGGTGTTAGGGTTAGGGTTAGGGTTAGGGTTAGGATTAGGGTTAGTGTTGGTGTTAGGGTTAGGGTTAGGGTTAGGGTTGGTGTTAGGGTTAGGGTTAGGGTTAGGGTTAGGGTTGGTGTTAGGTATAGGTTCAGGGTTAGGGTTAGGCTTAGGGTTAGGGTTGGTGTTAGGGTTAGGGTTAGGGTTAGGGTTAGTGTTAGGGTTAGGGTTAGGGTTAGGATTAGGATTAGGGTTAGGGTTGGTGTTAGGGTTAGGGTTAGGTATAGGGTTAGGGTTAGGTTTAGGGTTCGTGTTAGGCATAAGGTTAGGGTTAGGGTTAGGGTTAGGGTTAGGGTTAGGGTTGGTGTTAGGGTTAGGGTTAGGGTTTTGGTTAGCGTTGGTGTTAGGGTTAGGGTTAGGGTTAGGATTAGGGTTAGAGTTGGTATTAAGGTTAGGGTTAGGGTTAGGGTTAGGGTTAGGGTTAGGGTTGGTGTTAGGGTTAGGGTTAGGGTTACGGTTAGGGTTGGTGTTAGGGTTAGGGTTTGGGTTAGGGTTAGGGTTAGGGTTGGTGTTAGGGTTAGGGTTAGGGTTAGGGTTAGGGTTGGTGTTAGGTATAGGTTCAGGGTTAGGGTTAGGCTTAGGGTTAGGGTTGGTGTTAGGGTTAGGGTTAGGGTTAGGGTTAGTGTTAGGGTTAGGGTTAGGGTTAGGATTAGGATTAGGGTTAGGGTTGGTGTTAGGGTTAGGGTTAGGTATAGGGTTAGGGTTAGGTTTAGGGTTCGTGTTAGGCATAAGGTTAGGGTTAGGGTTAGGGTTAGGGTTAGGGTTAGGGTTGGTGTTAGGGTTAGGGTTAGGGTTTTGGTTAGGGTTGGTGTTAGGGTTAGGGTTAGGGTTAGGATTAGGGTTAGAGTTGGTATTAAGGTTAGGGTTAGGGTTAGGGTTAGGGTTAGGGTTAGGGTTGGTGTTAGGGTTAGGGTTAGGGTTACGGTTAGGGTTGGTGTTAGGTTTAGGGTTTGGGTTAGGGTTAGGATTAGGGTTAGGGTTGGTGTTAGGGTTAGGGTTAGGGTTAGGGTTGGTGTTAGGGTTAGGGTTAGGGTTAGGGTTAGGGTTGGTGTTAGGTATAGGGTTAGGGTTAGGGTTACGGTTAGGGTTAGGGTTGGTGTTAGGGTTAGGGTTAGGGTTAGCGTTAGTGTTAGGGTTAGGGTTAGCGTTAGGATTAGGATTAGGGTTAGGGTTGGTGTTAGGGTTAGGGTTAGGTTTAGGGTTAGGGTTAGGGTTAGGGTTCTTGTTAGGCATAGGGTTAGGGTTAGGGTTAGGTTTAGGGTTAGGGTTGGTGTTAGGGTTAGGGTTAGGGTTTTCGTTAGGGTTGGTGTTAGGGTTAGGGTTAGGGTTAGGATTAGGGTTAGAGTTGGTGTTAAGGTTAGGGTTAGGGTTAGGGTTAGGGTTGGTGTTAGGGTTAGGGTTAGGGTTAGGGTTAGGGTTGATGTTAGCTTTAGGGTTAGGGTTAGGATTAGGGTTAGGGTTGGTGTTAGGGTTAGGGTTAGGGTTAGTGTTAGGGTTGGTGTTAGGGTTAGGGTTAGGGTTAGGGTTAGGGTTAGGGTTAGGGTTTAGGGTTAGGGTTAGGGTTAGGGTTAGGGTTGGTGTTAGGGTTAGGGTTAGGGTTAGGGTTAGGGTTGGTGTTAGGGTTAGGGTTAGGGTTAGTGTTAGGGTTACGGTTAGGTTTGTTGTTAGGGTTAGGGTTAGGGTTAGGGTTAGGATTAGGGTTAGGGTTGGTGTTAGGGTTAGGGTTGGTGTTAGGGTTAGGGTTAGGGTTAGGGTTAGGGTTGGTGTTAGGTATAGGTTTAGGGTAAGGGTTAGGGTTAGGGTTAGGGTTGGTGTTAGGGTTAGGGTTAGGGTTAGGGTTAGTGTTAGGGTTAGCGTTAGGGTTAGGATTAGGATTAGGGTTAGGGTTGGTGTTAGGGTTAGGGTTAGGTTTAGGGTTAGGGTTAGGGTTAGGGTTCGTGTTAGGCATAGGGTTAGGGTTAGGGTTAGGGTTAGGGTTAGGGTTGGTGTTAGGGTTAGGGTTAGGGTTTTGGTTAGGGTTGGTGTTAGGGTTAGGGTTAGGGTTAGGATTAGGGTTAGAGTTGGTGTTAAGGTTAGGGTTAGGGTTAGGGTTAGGGTTGGTGTGAGGGTTAGGGTTAGGGTTACGGTTAGGGTTGTTGTTAGGGTTAGGGTTAGGGTTAGGGTTAGGATTACGGTTAGGGTTGGTGTTAGGGTTAGGGTTAGGGTTAGGGTTGGTGTTAGGGTTAGGGTTAGTGTTAGGGTTAGGGTTGGTGTTAGGTATAGGGTTAGGGTTAGGGTTAGGGTTAGGGTTAGGGTTGGTGTTAGAGTTAGGGTTAGGTTTAGGGTTAGTGTTAGGTTTAGGGTTAGGGTTAGGGTTAGGTTACCCCGAGCACTACCCCTCGCCCTAGGCCTACGCCTGCACTACCTCTGGTCCTACCCCTACCCCAGTCCCTACAGCTCCCCCTACCCATAGGCCCACCCCCATCCCTACCCCTAGCCACAGCTCCCACTCCTGGACCTAGGCCTACTTCGAGGTTTACCCCGACACCCACCCCTTGCCCTTTGCCTACCCCAGCGCTACGCCTACCGCTCCCACTAGCCCTACCTAGGGCCCTAGACCAACGCCCAGTGCTCACTCTAGTCCGAAGCCTAGCACTTGCCCGTCGCCAACCGGTACACCTTGCCCTACCAATAGCCAGAGCACTAACCCGTGTCCTACGAAATCACCCTGGACCCACCATTAGCCACACCCTAATCCAGCCCTACATCCGTTCGGAGTCCTAGGACTACCCGGAGCCATTTCGTGACACCTACCCCTAGTCCTCGGCCAACCCCTACCGCTACCACTAGTCCTAGGCTTAACATGAGCCCTAACCCTAACACTGCCCGTGGGCCTCTGCCAAACACTAGCCCTTCAACTAACCCTACCCCGAGCACTACCCCTCGCCCTAGGCCTACGCCTAGCACTACCTCTGTTCCTACCACTACCCTGGCCCTACAGCTCCCCCTACCCATAGGCCCACCCCCAACCCTACCACTAGCCACAGCTCCCACTCCTGGCTCTAGGCCTACTCGAGGTTTACCTCGACACCCACCCCTTGCCCTATGCCTGCCCCAGCGCTACGCCTACCGCTCTGACTAGCCCTAGCTCGGGCCCTAGACCAACGCCCATGCCTCCTTCTAGTCCGAGGCCTAGAACTTGCCCGTCGCTGACAAGTAAACCTTGCCCTTGTTAGGGTTAGGGTTAGGGTTAGGGTTAGGGTTAGGGTTAGGATTAGGGTTTAGGGTTAGGGTTAGGGTTAGGGTTGGTGTTAGGGTTAGGGTTAGGGTTAGGGTTAGGGTTGGTGTTAGGGTTAGGGTTAGGGTTAGTGTTAGGGTTACGGTTAGGTTTGTTGTTAGGGTTAGGGTTAGGGTTAGGGTTAGGATTAGGGTTAGGGTTGGTGTTAGGGTTAGGGTTAGGGTTAGGGTTGGTGTTAGGGTTAGGGTTAGGGTTAGGGTTAGGGTTGGTTTTATGTATAGGTTTAGGGTTAGGGTTAGGGTTAGGGTTAGAGTTGGTGTTAGGGTTAAGGTTAGGGTTAGGGTTAGTGTTAGGGTTAGGGTTTGGGTTAGGATTAGGATTAGGGTTAGGGTTGGTGTTAGGGTTAGGGTTAGGTTTAGGGTTAGGGTTAGGGTTAGGGTTCGTGTTAGGCATAGGGTTAGGGTTAGGGTTAGGTTTAGGGTTAGGGTTGGTGTTAGGGTTAGGGTTAGGGTTTTGGTTAGGGTTGGTGTTAGGGTTAGGGTTAGGGTTAGGATTAGGGTTAGAGTTGGTATTAAGGTTAGGGTTAGGGTTAGGGTTAGGGTTGGTGTTAGGGTTAGGGTTAGGGTTACGGTTAGGGTTGGTGTTAGGGTTAGGGTTAGGGTTAGGGTTAGGATTAGGGTTAGGGTTGGTGTTAGGGTTAGGGTTAGGGTTAGGGTTGGTGTTAGGGTTAGGGTTAGGGTTAGGGTTAGGTTTGGTGTTAGGTATAGGGTTAGGGTTAGGGTTAGGGTTAGGGTTAGGGTTGGTGTTAGAGTTAGGGTTAGGGTTAGGGTTAGTGTTAGGGTTAGGGTTAGGGTTAGGGTTAGGTTACCCCGAGCACTACCCCTCGCCCTAGGCCTACGCCTAGCACTACCTCTGGTCCTACCCCTACCCCAGTCCCTACAGCTCCCCCTACCCATAGGCCCACCCCCATCCCTACCCCTAGCCACAGCTCCCACTCCTGGTCCTAGGCCTACTTCGAGGTTTACCTCGACACCCACCCCTTGCCCTATGCCTGCCCCAGCGCTACGCCTACCGCTCTCACTAGCCCTAGCTCGGGCCCTAGACCAACGCCCATGCCTCCTTCTAGTCCGAGGCCTAGAACTTGCCCGTCGCTGACCAGTAAACCTTGCCCTTGTTAGGGTTAGGGTTAGGGTTAGGGTTAGGGTTAGGGTTAGGATTAGGGTTTAGGGTTAGGGTTAGGGTTAGGGTTGGTGTTAGGGTTAGGGTTAGGGTTAGGGTTGGTGTTAGAGTTAGGGTTAGCGTTAGGGTTAGGGTTATGGTTAGGGTTGGTGTTAGGGTTAGGGTTAGGGTTAGGGTTAGGATTAGGGTTAGTGTTGGTGTTAGGGTTAGGGTTAGGGTTAGGGTTGGTGTTAGGGTTAGGGTTAGGGTTAGGGTTAGGGTTGGTGTTAGGTATAGGTTCAGGGTTAGGGTTAGGCTTAGGGTTAGGGTTGGTGTTAGGGTTAGGGTTAGGGTTAGGGTTAGTGTTAGGGTTAGGGTTAGGGTTAGGATTAGGATTAGGGTTAGGGTTGGTGTTAGGGTTAGGGTTAGGTATAGGGTTAGGGTTAGGTTTAGGGTTCGTGTTAGGCATAAGGTTAGGGTTAGGGTTAGGGTTAGGGTTAGGGTTAGGGTTGGTGTTAAGGTTAGGGTTAGGGTTTTGGTTAGGGTTGGTGTTAGGGTTAGGGTTAGGGTTAGGATTAGGGTTAGAGTTGGTATTAAGGTTAGGGTTAGGGTTAGGGTTAGGGTTAGGGTTGGTGTTAGGGTTAGGGTTAGGGTTACGGTTAGGGTTGGTGTTAGGGTTAGGGTTTGGGTTAGGGTTAGGATTAGGGTTAGGGTTGGTGTTAGGGTTAGGGTTAGGGTTAGGGTTGGTGTTAGGGTTAGGGTTAGGGTTAGGGTTAGGGTTGGTGTTAGGTATAGGGTTAGGTTTAGGGTTACGGTTAGGGTTAGGGTTGGTGTTAGGGTTAGGGTTAGGGTTAGCGTTAGTGTTAGGGTTAGGGTTAGGGTTAGGATTAGGATTAGGGTTAGGGTTGGTGTTAGGGTTAGGGTTAGGTTTAGGGTTAGGGTTAGGGTTAGGGTTCTTGTTAGGCATAGGGTTAGGGTTATGGTTAGGTTTAGGGTTAGGGTTGGTGTTAGGGTTAGGGTTAGGGTTTTCGTTAGGGTTGGTGTTAGGGTTAGGGTTAGGGTTAGGATTAGGGTTAGAGTTGGTGTTAAGGTTAGGGTTAGGGTTAGGGTTAGGGTTGGTGTTAGGGTTAGGGTTAGGGTTAGGGTTAGGGTTGATGTTAGCTTTAGGGTTAGGGTTAGGATTAGGGTTAGGGTTGGTGTTAGGGTTAGGGTTAGGGTTAGTGTTAGGGTTGGTGTTAGGGTTAGGGTTAGGGTTAGGGTTAGGGTTAGGGTTAGGGTTTAGGGTTAGGGTTAGGGTTAGGGTTGGTGTTAGGGTTAGGGTTAGGGTTAGGGTTAGGGTTGGTGTTAGGGTTAGGGTTAGGGTTAGTGTTAGGGTTACGGTTAGGTTTGTTGTTAGGGTTAGGGTTAGGGTTAGGGTTAGGATTAGGGTTAGGGTTGGTGTTAGGGTTAGGGTTGGTGTTAGGGTTAGGGTTAGGGTTAGGGTTAGGGTTGGTGTTAGGTATAGGTTTAGGGTAAGGGTTAGGGTTAGGGTTAGGTTTGGTGTTAGGGTTAGGGTTAGGGTTAGGGTTAGTGTTAGGGTTAGGGTTAGGGTTAGGATTAGGATTAGGGTTAGGGTTGGTGTTCAGGTTAGGGTTAGGTTTAGGGTTAGGGTTAGGGTTAGGGTTCGTGTTAGGCATAGGGTTAGGGTTAGGGTTAGGGTTAGGGTTAGGGTTGGTGTTAGGGTTAGGGTTAGGGTTTTGGTTAGGGTTGGTGTTAGGGTTAGGGTTAGGGTTAGGATTAGGGTTAGAGTTGGTGTTAAGGTTAGGGTTAGGGTTAGGGTTAGGGTTGGTGTGAGGGTTAGGGTTAGGGTTACGGTTAGGGTTGGTGTTAGGGTTAGGGTTAGGGTTAGGGTTAGGATTAGGGTTAGGGTTGGTGTTAGGGTTAGGGTTAGGGTTAGGGTTGGTGTTAGGGTTAGGGTTAGGGTTAGGGTTAGGGTTGGTGTTAGGTATAGGGTTAGGGTTAGGGTTAGGGTTAGGGTTAGGGTTGGTGTTAGAGTTAGGGTTAGGGTTAGGGTTAGTGTTAGGGTTAGGGTTAGGGTTAGGGTTAGGTTACCCCGAGCACTACCCCTCGCCCTAGGCCTACGCCTAGCACTACCTCTGGTCCTACCCCTACCCCAGTCCCTACAGCTCCCCCTACCCATAGGCCCACCCCCATCCCTACCCCTAGCCACAGCTCCCACTCCTGGTCCTAGGCCTACTTCGAGGTTTACCTCGACACCCACCCCTTGCCCTATGCCTGCCCCAGCGCTACACCTACCGCTCTCACTAGCCCTAGCTCGGGCCCTAGATCAACGCCCATGCCTCCTTCCAGTCCGAGGCCTAGAACTTGCCCTTCGCTGACCAGTAAACCTTGCCCTTGTTAGGGTTAGGGTTAGGGTTAGGGTTAGGGTTAGGGTTAGGATTAGGGTTTAGGGTTAGGATTAGGGTTAGGGTTGGTGTTAGGGTTAGGGTTAGGGTTAGGGTTGGTGTTAGAGTTAGGGTTAGCGTTAGGGTTAGGGTTATGGTTAGGGTTGGTGTTAGGGTTAGGGTTAGGGTTAGGGTTAGGATTAGGGTTAGTGTTGGTGTTAGGGTTAGGGTTAGGGTTAGGGTTGGTGTTAGGGTTAGGGTTAGGGTTAGGGTTAGGGTTGGTGTTAGGTATAGGTTCAGGGTTAGGGTTAGGCTTAGGGTTAGGGTTGGTGTTAGGTTTAGGGTTAGGGTTAGGGTTAGTGTTAGGGTTAGGGTTAGGGTTAGGATTAGGATTAGGGTTAGGGTTGGTGTTAGGGTTAGGGTTAGGTATAGGGTTAGGGTTAGGTTTAGGGTTCGTGTTAGGCATAGGGTTAGGGTTAGGGTTAGGGTTAGGGTTAGGGTTGGTGTTAGGGTTAGGGTTAGGGTTTTGGTTAGGGTTGGTGTTAGGGTTAGGGTTAGGGTTAGGATTAGGGTTAGAGTTGGTGTTAAGGTTAGGGTTAGTGTTAGGGTTAGGGTTGGTGTTAGGGTTAGGGTTAGGGTTACGGTTAGGGTTGGTGTTAGGGTTAGGGTTAGGGTTAGGGTTAGGATTAGGGTTAGGGTTGGTGTTAGGGTTAGGGTTAGGGTTAGGGTTGGTGTTAGGGTTAGGGTTAGGGTTAGGGTTAGGGTTGGTGTTAGGTATAGGGTTAGGGTTAGGGTTACGGTTAGGGTTAGTGTTGGTGTTAGGGTTAGGGTTAGGGTTAGTGTTAGGGTTAGGGTTAGGGTTAGGATTAGGATTAGGGTTAGGGTTGGTGTTAGGGTTAGGGTTAGGTTTAGGGTTAGGGTTAGGGTTAGGGTTCTTGTTAGGCATAGGGTTAGGGTTAGGGTTAGGTTTAGGGTTAGGGTTGGTGTTAGGGTTAGGGTTAGGGTTTTCGTTAGGGTTGGTGTTAGGGTTAGGGTTAGGGTTAGGATTAGGGTTAGAGTTGGTGTTAAGGTTAGGGTTAGGGTTAGGGTTAGGGTTGGTGTTAGGGTTAGGGTTAGGGTTAGGGTTAGGTTTGATGTTAGCTTTAGGGTTAGGGTTAGGATTAGGGTTAGGGTTGGTGTTAGGGTTAGGGTTAGGGTTAGGGTTAGGGTTGGTGTTAGGGTTAGGGTTAGGGTTAGGGTTAGGGTTAGGGTTAGGGTTAGGGTTGGTGTTAGGGTTAGGGTTAGGGTTAGGGTTAGGGTTGGTGTTAGGGTTAGGGTTAGGGTTAGAGTTAGGGTTAAGGTTAGGGTTAGGGTTGGTGTTAGGGTTAGGGTTAGGGTTAGGGTTAGGGTTGGTGTTAGGGTTAGGGTTTTGGTTAGGGTTAGGGTTGGTGTTAGGTATAGGTTCAGGGTTAGGGTTAGGGTTAGGGTTAGGGTTGGTGTTAGGGTTAGGGTTAGGGTTAGGGTTAAGGTTGGTGTTAGGTATAGGTTCAGGGTTAGGGTTAGGCTTAGGGTTAGGGTTGGTGTTAGGGTTAGGGTTAGGGTTAGGGTTAGTGTTAGGGTTAGGGTTAGGGTTAGGATTAGGATTAAGGTTAGGGTTGGTGTTAGGGTTAGGGTTAGGTATAGGGTTAGGGTTAGGTTTAGGGTTCGTGTTAGGCATAGGGTTAGGGTTAGGGTTAGTGTTAGGGTTAGGGTTGGTGTTAGGGTTAGGGTTAGGGTTTTGGTTAGGGTTGGTGTTAGGGTTAGGGTTAGGGTTAGGATTAGGGTTAGAGTTGGTGTTAAGGTTAGGGTTAGGGTTAGGGTTAGGGTTGGTGTTAGGGTTAGGGTTAGGGTTATGGTTAGGGTTGGTGTTAGGGTTAGGGTTAGGGTTAGGGTTAGGATTAGGGTTAGGGTTGGTGTTAGGGTTAGGGTTAGGGTTAGGGTTGGTGTTAGGGTTAGGGTTAGGGTTAGGGTTAGGGTTGGTGTTAGGGTTAGGGTTAGGGTTAGTGTTAGGGTTACGGTTAGGTTTGTTGTTAGGGTTAGGGTTAGGGTTAGGGTTAGGATTACGGTTAGGGTTGGTGTTAGGGTTAGGGTTAGGGTTAGGGTTGGTGTTAGGGTTAGGGTTAGTGTTAGGGTTAGGGTTGGTGTTAGGTATAGGGTTAGGGTTAGGGTTAGGGTTAGGGTTGGTGTTAGAGTTAGGGTTAGGTTTAGGGTTAGTGTTAGGTTTAGGGTTAGGGTTAGGGTTAGGTTACCCCGAGCACTACCCCTCGCCCTAGGCCTACGCCTGCACTACCTCTGGTCCTACCCCTAAACCAGTCCCTACAGCTCCCCCTACCCATAGGCCCACCCCCATCCCTACCCCTAGCCACAGCTCCCACTCCTGGACCTAGGCCTACTCGAGGTTTACCCCGACACCCACCCCTTGCCCTTTGCCTACCCCAGCGCTACGCCTACCGCTCCCACTAGCCCTACCTCGGGCCCTAGACCAACGCCCAGTGCTCACTCTAGTCCGAAGCCTAGCACTTGCCCGTCGCCAACCGGTACACCTTGCCCTACCAATAGCCAGAGCACTAACCCGTGTCCTACGAAATCACCCTGGACCCACCATTAGCCACACCCTAATCCAGCCCTACATCCGTTCGGAGTCCTAGGACTACCCGGAGCCATTTCGTGACACCTACCCCTAGTCCTCGGCCAACCCCTACCGCTACCACTAGTCCTAGGCTTAACATGAGCCCTAACCCTAACACTGCCCGTGGGCCTCTGCCAAACACTAGCCCTTCAACTAACCCTACCCCGAGCACTACCCCTCGCCCTAGGCCTACGCCTAGCACTACCTCTGTTCCTACCACTACCCTGGCCCTACAGCTCCCCCTACCCATAGGCCCACCCCCAACCCTACCACTAGCCACAGCTCCCACTCCTGGCTCTAGGCCTACTCGAGGTTTACCTCGACACCCACCCCTTGCCCTATGCCTGCCCCAGCGCTACGCCTACCGCTCTGACTAGCCCTAGCTCGGGCCCTAGACCAACGCCCATGCCTCCTTCTAGTCCGAGGCCTAGAACTTGCCCGTCGCTGACCAGTAAACCTTGCCCTTGTTAGGGTTAGGGTTAGGGTTAGGGTTAGGGTTAGGGTTAGGATTAGGGTTTAGGGTTAGGGTTAGGGTTAGGGTTGGTGTTAGGGTTAGGGTTAGGGTTAGGGTTAGGGTTGGTGTTAGGGTTATGGTTAGGGTTAGTGTTAGGGTTACGGTTAGGTTTGTTGTTAGGGTTAGGGTTAGGGTTAGGGTTAGGATTAGGGTTAGGGTTGGTGTTAGGGTTAGGATTAGGGTTAGGGTTGGTGTTAGGGTTAGGGTTAGGGTTAGGGTTAGGGTTGGTTTTATGTATAGGTTTAGGGTTAGGGTTAGTGTTAGGGTTAGGGTTGGTGTTAGGGTTAGGGTTAGGGTTAGGGTTAGTGTTAGGGTTAGGGTTAGGGTTAGGATTAGGATTAGGGTTAGGGTTGGTGTTAGGGTTAGGGTTAGGTTTAGGGTTAGGGTTAGGGTTAGGGTTCGTGTTAGGCATAGGGTTAGGGTTAGGGTTAGGTTTAGGGTTAGGGTTGGTGTTAGGGTTAGGGTTAGGGTTAGGATTAGGGTTAGAGTTGGTATTAAGGTTAGGGTTAGGGTTAGGGTTAGGGTTGGTGTTAGGGTTAGGGTTAGGGTTACGGTTAGGGTTGGTGTTAGGGTTAGGGTTAGGGTTAGGGTTAGGATTAGGGTTAGGGTTGGTGTTAGGGTTAGGGTTAGGGTTAGGGTTGGTGTTAGTGTTATGGTTAGGGTTAGGGTTAGGGTTGGTGTTAGGTATAGGGTTAGGGTTAGGGTTTGGGTTAGGGTTAGGGTTGGTGTTAGAGTTAGGGTTAGGGTTAGTGTTAGGGTTAGGGTTAGGGTTAGGGTTAGGTTACCCCGAGCACTACCCCTCGCCCTAGGCCTACGCCTAGCACTACCTCTGGTCCTACCCCTACCCCAGTCCCTACAGCTCCCCCTACCCATAGGCCCACCCCCATCCCTACCCCTAACCACAGCTCCCACTCCTGGTCCTAGGCCTACTTCGAGGTTTACCTCGACACCCACCCCTTGCCCTATGCCTGCCCCAGCGCTACGCCTACCGCTCTCACTAGCCCTAGCTCGGGCCCTAGACCAACGCCCATGCCTCCTTCTAGTCCGAGGCCTAGAACTTGCCCGTCGCTGACCAGTAAACCTTGCCCTTGTTAGGGTTAGGGTTAGGGTTAGGGTTAGGGTTAGGGTTAGGATTAGGGTTTAGGGTTAGGGTTAGGGTTAGGGTTGGTGTTAGGGTTAGGGTTAGGGTTAGGGTTGGTGTTAGAGTTAGGGTTAGCGTTAGGGTTAGGGTTATGGTTAGGGTTGGTGTTAGGGTTAGGGTTAGGGTTAGGGTTAGGATTAGGGTTAGTGTTGGTGTTAGGGTTAGGGTTAGGGTTAGGGTTGGTGTTAGGGTTAGGGTTAGGGTTAGGGTTAGGGTTGGTGTTAGGTATAGGTTCAGGGTTAGGGTTAGGCTTAGGGTTAGGGTTGGTGTTAGGGTTAGGGTTAGGGTTAGGGTTAGTGTTAGGGTTAGGGTTAGGGTTAGGATTAGGATTAGGGTTAAGGTTGGTGTTAGGGTTAGGGTTAGGTATAGGGTTAGGGTTAGGTTTAGGGTTCGTGTTAGGCATAGGGTTAGGGTTAGGGTTAGTGTTAGGGTTAGGGTTGGTGTTAGGGTTAGGGTTAGGGTTTTGGTTAGGGTTGGTGTTAGGGTTAGGGTTAGGGTTAGGATTAGGG
>NW_027669040.1:80000-93000 GCF_964194185.1 Rhinolophus hipposideros
GGGTTAGGGTTAGGGTTAGGGTTGGTGTTAGGGTTAGGGTTTGGGTTAGGGTTAGGGTTAGGGTTAGGGTTGGTGTTAGGGTTAGGGTTAGGGTTAGGGTTGGTGTTAGGTATAGGGTTAGGGTTAGGGTTAGGGTTAGGGTTAGGGTTGGTGTTAGAGTTAGGGTTAGGTTTAGGGTTAGTGTTAGGTTTAGGGTTAGGGTTAGGGTTAGGTTACCCCGAGCACTACCCCTCGCCCTAGGCCTACGCCTGCACTACCTCTGGTCCTACCCCTACCCCAGTCCCTACAGCTCCCCCTACCCATAGGCCCACCCCCATCCCTACCCCTAGCCACAGCTCCCACTCCTGGACCTAGGCCTACTTCGAGGTTTACCCCGACACCCACCCCTTGCCCTTTGCCTACCCCAGCGCTACGCTTACCGCTCCCACTAGCCCTACCTCGGGCCCTAGACCAACGCCCAGTGCTCACTCTAGTCCGAAGCCTAGCACTTGCCCGTCGCCAACCGGTACACCTTGCCCTACCAATAGCCAGAGCACTAACCCGTGTCCTACGAAATCACCCTGGACCCACCATTAGCCACACCCTAATCCAGCCCTACATCCGTTCGGAGTCCTAGGACTACCCGGAGCCATTTCGTGACACCTACCCCTAGTCCTCGGCCAACCCCTACCACTACCACTAGTTCTAGGCTTAACATGAGCCCTAACCCTAACACTGCCCGTGGGCCTCTGCCAAACACTAGCCCTTCAACTAACCCTACCCCGAGCACTACCCCTCGCCCTAGGCCTACGCCTAGCACTACCTCTGTTCCTACCACTACCCTGGCCCTACAGCTCCCCCTACCCATAGGCCCACCCCCAACCCTACCACTAGCCACAGCTCCCACTCCTGGCTCTAGGCCTACTCGAGGTTTACCTCGACACCCACCCCTTGACCTATGCCTGCCCCAGCGCTACGCCTACCGCTCTCACTAGCCCTAGCTCGGGCCCTAGACCAACGCCCATGCCTCCTTCTAGTCCGAGGCCTAGAACTTGCTTGTCGCTGACCAGTAAACCTTGCCCTTGTTAGGGTTAGGGTTAGGGTTAGGGTTAGGGTTAGGGTTAGGATTAGGGTTTAGGGTTAGGGTTAGGGTTAGGGTTGGTGTTAGGGTTAGGGTTAGGGTTAGGGTTAGGGTTGGTGTTAGGGTTAGGTTTAGGGTTAGTGTTAGGGTTACGGTTAGGTTTGTTGTTAGGGTTAGGGTTAGGGTTAGGGTTAGGATTAGGGTTAGGGTTGGTGTTAGGGTTAGGGTTGGTGTTAGGGTTAGGGTTAGGGTTAGGGTTAGGGTTGGTGTTAGGTATAGGTTTAGGGTAAGAGTTAGGGTTAGGGTTAGGGTTGGTGTTAGGGTTAGGGTTAGGGTTAGGGTTAGTGTTAGGGTTAGGGTTAGGGTTAGGATTAGGATTAGGGTTAGGGTTGGTGTTAGGGTTAGGGTTAGGTTTAGGGTTAGGGTTAGGGTTAGGGTTCGTGTTAGGCATAAGGTTAGGGTTAGGGTTAGGGTTAGGGTTGGTGTTAGGGTTAGGGTTAGGGTTTTGGTTAGGGTTGGTGTTAGGGTTAGGGTTAGGGTTAGGATTATGGTTAGAGTTGGTGTTAAGGTTAGGGTTAGGGTTAGGGTTAGGGTTGGTGTTAGGGTTAGGGTTAGGGTTAGGGTTAGGGTTGGTGTTAGGTATAGGGTTAGGGTTAGGGTTAGGGTTAGGGTTAGGGTTGGTGTTAGAGTTAGGGTTAGGGTTAGGGTTGGTGTTAGGGTTAGGGTTAGGGTTAGGGTTAGTGTTAGGGTTAGGGTTAGGGTTAGGATTAGGATTAGGGTTAGGGTTGGTGTTAGGGTTAGGGTTAGGTATAGGGTTAGGGTTAGGTTTAGGGTTCGTGTTAGGCATAAGGTTAGGGTTAGGGTTAGGGTTAGGGTTAGGGTTGGTGTTAGGGTTAGGGTTAGGGTTTTGGTTAGGGTTGGTGTTAGGGTTAGGGTTAGGGTTAGGATTAGGGTTAGAGTTGGTGTTAAGGTTAGGGTTAGGGTTAGGGTTAGGTTTAGGGTTGGTGTTAGGGTTAGGGTTAGGGTTACGGTTAGGGTTGGTGTTAGGGTTAGGGTTAGGGTTAGGGTTAGGATTAGGGTTAGGGTTGGTGTTAGGGTTAGGGTTAGGGTTAGGGTTGGTGTTAGGGTTAGGGTTAGGGTTAGGGTTAGGGTTGGTGTTAGGTATAGGGTTAGGGTTAGGGTTACGGTTAGGGTTAGTGTTGGTGTTAGGGTTAGGGTTAGGGTTAGGGTTAGTGTTAGGGTTAGGGTAAGGGTTAGGATTAGGATTAGGGTTAGGGTTGGTGTTAGGGTTAGGGTTAGGTTTAGGGTTAGGGTTAGGGTTAGGGTTCTTGTTAGGCATAGGGTTAGGGTTAGGGTTAGGGTTAGGGTTAGGGTTGGTGTTAGGGTTAGGGTTAGGGTTTTCGTTAGGGTTGGTGTTAGGGTTAGGGTTAGGGTTAGGATTAGGGTTAGAGTTGGTGTTAAGGTTAGGGTTAGGGTTAGGTTTAGGGTTGGTGTTAGGGTTAGGGTTAGGGTTAGGATTAGGGTTAGAGTTGGTGTTAAGGTTAGGGTTAGGGTTAGGGTTAGGGTTGGTGTTAGGGTTAGGGTTAGGGTTAGGGTCAGGTTGATGTTAGCTTTAGGGTTAGGGTTAGGATTAGGGTTAGGGTTGGTGTTAGGGTTAGGGTTAGGGTTAGGGTTAGGGTTGGTGTTAGGGTTAGGGTTAGGGTTAGGGTTAGGGTTAGGGTTAGGGTTTAGGGTTAGGGTTAGGGTTAGGGTTGGTGTTAGGGTTATGGTTAGGGTTAGGGTTAGGGTTGGTGTTAGGGTTAGGGTTAGGGTTAGTGTTAGGGTTACGGTTAGGTTTGTTGTTAGGGTTAGGGTTAGGGTTAGGGTTAGGATTAGGGTTAGGGTTGGTGTTAGGGTTAGGGTTGGTGTTAGGGTTAGGGTTAGGGTTAGGGTTAGGGTTGGTGTTAGGTATAGGTTTAGGGTAAGGGTTAGGGTTAGGGTTAGGGTTGGTGTTAGGGTTAGGGTTAGGGTTAGGTTTAGTGTTAGGGTTAGGGTTAGGGTTAGGATTAGGATTAGGGTTAGGGTTGGTGTTAGGGTTAGGGTTAGGTTTAGGGTTAGGGTTAGGGTTCGTGTTAGGCATAGGGTTAGGGTTAGGGTTAGGGTTAGGGTTAGGGTTGGTGTTAGGTTTAGGGTTAGGGTTTTGGTTAGGGTTGGTGTTAGGGTTAGGGTTAGGGTTAGGATTAGGGTTAGAGTTGGTGTTAAGGTTAGGGTTAGGGTTAGGGTTAGGGTTGGTGTGAGGGTTAGGGTTAGGGTTACGGTTAGGGTTGGTGTTAGGGTTAGGGTTAGGGTTAGGGTTAGGATTAGGGTTAGGGTTGGTGTTAGGGTTAGGGTTAGGGTTAGGGTTGGTGTTAGGGTTAGGGTTAGGGTTAGGGTTAGGGTTGGTGTTAGGTATAGGGTTAGGGTTAGGGTTAGGGTTAGGGTTAGGGTTGGTGTTAGAGTTAGGGTTAGGGTTAGGGTTAGTGTTAGGGTTAGGGTTAGGGTTAGGGTTAGGTTACCCCGAGCACTACCCCTCGCCCTAGGCCTACGCCTAGCACTACCTCTGGTCCTACCCCTACCCCAGTCCCTACAGCTCCCCCTACCCATAGGCCCACCCCCATCCCTACCCCTAGCCACAGCTCCCACTCCTGGTCCTAGGCCTACTTCGAGGTTTACCTCGACACCCACCCCTTGCCCTATGCCTGCCCCAGCGCTACGCCTACCGCTCTCACTAGCCCTAGCTCGGGCCCTAGACCAACGCCCATGCCTCCTTCTAGTCCGAGGCCTAGAACTTGCCCGTCGCTGACCAGTAAACCTTGCCCTTGTTAGGGTTAGGGTTAGGGTTAGGGTTAGGGTTAGGGTTAGGGTTAGGGTTAGGATTAGGGTTTAGGGTTAGGGTTAGGGTTAGGGTTGGTGTTAGGGTTAGGGTTAGGGTTGGTGTTAGAGTTAGGGTTAGCGTTAGGGTTAGGGTTATGGTTAGGGTTGGTGTTAGGGTTAGGGTTAGGGTTAGGGTTAGGATTAGGGTTAGTGTTGGTGTTAGGGTTAGGGTTAGGGTTAGGCTTAGGGTTAGGGTTGGTGTTAGGGTTAGGGTTAGGGTTAGGGTTAGTGTTAGGGTTAGGGTTAGGGTTAGGATTAGGATTAGGGTTAGGGTTGGTGTTAGGGTTAGGGTTAGGTATAGGGTTAGGGTTAGGTTTAGGGTTCGTGTTAGGCATAGGGTTAGGGTTAGGGTTAGGGTTAGGGTTAGGGTTGGTGTTAGGGTTAGGGTTAGGGTTAGGGTTAGTGTTAGGGTTAGGGTTAGGGTTAGGATTAGGATTAGGGTTAGGGTTGGTGTTAGGGTTAGGGTTAGGGTTAGGATTAGGGTTAGAGTTGGTGTTAAGGTTAGGGTTAGGGTTAGGGTTAGGGTTAGGGTTGGTGTTAGGGTTAGGGTTAGGGTTACGGTTAGGGTTAGGGTTGGTGTTAGGGTTAGGGTTAGGGTTAGGGTTGGTGTTAGGGTTAGGGTTAGGGTTAGGGTTAGGGTTGGTGTTAGGTATAGGGTTAGGGTTAGGGTTACGGTTAGGGTTAGGGTTGATGTTAGGGTTAGGGTTAGGGTTAGGGTTAGGGTTAGTGTTAGGGTTAGGGTTAGGGTTAGGATTAGGATTAGGGTTAGGGTTGGTGTTAGGGTTAGGGTTAGGTTTAGGGTTAGGGTTAGGGTTAGGGTTCTTGTTAGGCATAGGGTTAGGGTTAGGGTTAGGGTTAGGGTTAGGGTTGGTGTTAGGGTTAGGGTTAGGGTTTTCGTTAGGGTTGGTGTTAGGTATAGGGTTAGGGTTAGGGTTACGGTTAGGGTTAGGGTTGGTGTTAGGGTTAGGGTTAGGGTTAGGGTTAGGGTTAGTGTTAGGGTTAGGGTTAGGGTTAGGATTAGGATTAGGGTTAGGGTTGGTGTTAGGGTTAGGGTTAGGTTTAGGGTTAGGGTTAGGGTTAGGGTTGGTGTTAGGTATAGGGTTAGGGTTAGGGTTACGGTTAGGGTTAGGGTTGGTGTTAGGGTTAGGGTTAGGGTTAGGGTTAGGGTTAGTGTTAGGGTTAGGGTTAGGGTTAGGATTAGGATTAGGGTTAGGGTTGGTGTTAGGGTTAGGGTTAGGTTTAGGGTTAGGGTTAGGGTTAGGGTTCTTGTTAGGCATAGGGTTAGGGTTAGGGTTAGGGTTAGGGTTAGGGTTGGTGTTAGGGTTAGGGTTAGGGTTAGGGTTAGGGTTGGTGTTAGGTATAGGGTTAGGGTTAGGGTTACGGTTAGGGTTAGGGTTGGTGTTAGGGTTAGGGTTAGGGTTAGGGTTAGGGTTAGTGTTAGGGTTAGGGTTAGGGTTAGGATTAGGATTAGGGTTAGGGTTGGTGTTAGGGTTAGGGTTAGGTTTAGGGTTAGGGTTAGGGTTAGGGTTCTTGTTAGGCATAGGGTTAGGGTTAGGGTTAGGGTTAGGGTTAGGGTTGGTGTTAGGGTTAGGGTTAGGGTTTTCGTTAGGGTTGGTGTTAGGGTTAGGGTTAGGGTTAGGATTAGAGTTAGAGTTGGTGTTAAGGTTAGGGTTAGGGTTAGGGTTAGGGTTGGTGTTAGGGTTAGGGTTAGGGTTAGGGTTAGGGTTGATGTTAGCTTTAGGGTTAGGGTTAGGATTAGGGTTAGGGTTGGTGTTAGGGTTAGGGTTAGGTTTAGGGTTAGGGTTGGTGTTAGGGTTAGGGTTAGGGTTAGGGTTAGGGTTAGGGTTAGGGTTAGGGTTGGTGTTAGGGTTAGGGTTAGGGTTAGGGTTAGGGTTGGTGTTAGGGTTAGGGTTAGGGTTAGAGTTAGGGTTAGGGTTAGGGTTAGGGTTGGTGTTAGGGTTAGGGTTAGGGTTAGGGTTGGTGTTAGGGTTAGGGTTTGGGTTAGGGTTAGGGTTGGTGTTACGTTTAGGGTTAGGGTTAGGGTTAGGGTTAGGGTTGGTGTTAGGGTTAGGGTTAGGGTTAGGGTTAGGGTTCGTGTTAGGCATAGGGTTAGGGTTAGGGTTAGGGTTAGGGTTACGGTTAGGGTTGGTGTTAGGGTTAGGGTTAGGGTTAGGGTTAGGATTAGGGTTAGGGTTGGTGTTAGGGTTAGGGTTAGGGTTAGGGTTGGTGTTAGGGTTAGGGTTAGGGTTAGGGTTAGGTTTGGTGTTAGGTATAGGGTTAGGGTTAGGGTTAGGGTTAGGGTTAGGGTTGGTGTTAGGGTTAGGGTTAGGGTTAGGGTTAGTGTTAGGGTTAGGGTTAGGGTTAGGATTAGGATTAGGGTTAGGGTTGGTGTTAGGGTTAGGGTTAGGTTTAGGGTTAGGGTTAGGGTTAGGGTTCGTGTTAGGCATAGGGTTAGGGTTAGGGTTAGGGTTAGGGTTAGGGTTGGTGTTAGGGTTAGGGTTAGGATTTTGGTTAGGGTTGGTGTTAGGGTTAGGGTTAGGGTTAGGATTGGGGTTAGAGTTGGTGTTAAGGTTAGGGTTAGGGTTAGGGTTAGGGTTGGTGTTAGGGTTAGGGTTAGGGTTAGGGTTAGGGTTAGGGTTGGTGTTAGGGTTAGGGTTAGGGTTAGGGTTCGTGTTAGGCATAGGGTTAGGGATAGGGTTAGGGTTAGGGTTAGGGTTGGTGTTAGGGTTAGGGTTAGGGTTTTGGTTAGGGTTGGTGTTAAGGTTAGGGTTAGGGTTAGGATTAGGTTTAGAGTTAGTGTTAAGGTTAGGGTTAGGGTTAGGGTTAGGGTTGGTGTTAGGGTTAGGGTTAGGGTTACGGTTAGGGTTGGTGTTAGGGTTAGGGTTAGGGTTAGGGTTAGGATTACGGTTAGGGTTGGTGTTAGGGTTAGGGTTAGGGTTAGGGTTGGTGTTAGAGTTAGGGTTAGCGTTAGGGTTAGGGTTATGGTTAGGGTTGGTGTTAGGGTTAGGGTTAGGGTTAGGGTTAGGATTAGGGTTAGTGTTGGTGTTAGGGTTAGGGTTAGGGTTAGGGTTGGTGTTAGGGTTAGGGTTAGGGTTAGGGTTAGGGTTGGTGTTAGGTATAGGTTCAGGGTTAGGGTTAGGCTTAGGGTTAGGGTTGGTGTTAGGGTTAGGGTTAGGGTTAGGGTTAGTGTTAGGGTTAGGGTTAGGCTTAGGATTAGGATTAGGGTTAGGGTTGGTGTTAGGGTTAGGGTTAGGTATAGGGTTAGGGTTAGGTTTAGGGTTCGTGTTAGGCATAGGGTTAGGGTTAGGGTTAGGGTTAGGGTTAGGGTTGGTGTTAGGGTTAGGGTTAGGGTTTTGGTTAGGGTTGGTGTTAGGGTTAGGGTTAGGGTTAGGATTAGGGTTAGAGTTGGTGTTGAGGTTAGGGTTAGGGTTAGGGTTAGGGTTGTTGTTAGGGTTAGGGTTAGGGTTACGGTTAGGGTTGGTGTTAGGGTTAGGGTTAGGGTTAGGGTTAGGATTAGGGTTAGGGTTGGTGTTAGGGTTAGGGTTACGGTTAGGGTTGGTGTTAGGGTTAGGGTTAGGGTTAGGGTTAGGGTTGGTGTTAGGTATAGGGTTAGGGTTAGGGTTACGGTTAGGGTTAGGGTTGGTGTTAGGGTTAGGGTTAGGGTTAGGGTTAGTGTTAGGGTTAGGGTTAGGGTTAGGATTAGGGTTGATGTTAGCTTTAGGGTTAGGGTTAGGATTAGGGTTAGGGTTGGTGTTAGGGTTAGGGTTAGGTTTAGGGTTAGGGTTGGTGTTAGGGTTAGGGTTAGGGTTAGGGTTAGGGTTAGGGTTAGGGTTAGGGTTGGTGTTAGGGTTAGGGTTAGGGTTAGGGTTAGGGTTGGTGTTAGGGTTAGGGTTAGGGTTAGAGTTAGGGTTAGGGTTAGGGTTAGGGTTGGTGTTAGGGTTAGGGTTAGGGTTAGGGTTGGTGTTAGGGTTAGGGTTTGGGTTAGGGTTAGGGTTGGTGTTACGTTTAGGGTTAGGGTTAGGGTTAGGGTTAGGGTTGGTGTTAGGGTTAGGGTTAGGGTTAGGGTTAGGGTTCGTGTTAGGCATAGGGTTAGGGTTAGGGTTAGGGTTAGGGTTACGGTTAGGGTTGGTGTTAGGGTTAGGGTTAGGGTTAGGGTTAGGATTAGGGTTAGGGTTGGTGTTAGGGTTAGGGTTAGGGTTAGGGTTGGTGTTAGGGTTAGGGTTAGGGTTAGGGTTAGGTTTGGTGTTGGTATAGGGTTAGGGTTAGGGTTAGGGTTAGGGTTAGGGTTGGTGTTAGGGTTAGGGTTAGGGTTAGGGTTAGTGTTAGGGTTAGGGTTAGGGTTAGGATTAGGATTAGGGTTAGGGTTGGTGTTAGGGTTAGGGTTAGGTTTAGGGTTAGGGTTAGGGTTAGGGTTCGTGTTAGGCATAGGGTTAGGGTTAGGGTTAGGGTTAGGGTTAGGGTTGGTGTTAGGGTTAGGGTTAGGATTTTGGTTAGGGTTGGTGTTAGGGTTAGGGTTAGGGTTAGGATTAGGGTTAGAGTTGGTGTTAAGGTTAGGGTTAGGGTTAGGGTTAGGGTTGGTGTTAGGGTTAGGGTTAGGGTTAGGGTTAGGGTTAGGGTTGGTGTTAGGGTTAGGGTTAGGGTTAGGGTTCGTGTTAGGCATAGGGTTAGGGATAGGGTTAGGGTTAGGGTTAGGGTTGGTGTTAGGGTTAGGGTTAAAGTTTTGGTTAGGGTTGGTGTTAAGGTTAGGGTTAGGGTTAGGATTAGGTTTAGAGTTAGTGTTAAGGTTAGGGTTAGGGTTAGGGTTAGGGTTGGTGTTAGGGTTAGGGTTAGGGTTACGGTTAGGGTTGGTGTTAGGGTTAGGGTTAGGGTTAGGGTTGTTAGGATTACGGTTAGGGTTGGTGTTAGGGTTAGGGTTAGGGTTAGGGTTGGTGTTAGAGTTAGGGTTAGCGTTAGGGTTAGGGTTATGGTTAGGGTTGGTGTTAGGGTTAGGGTTAGGGTTAGGGTTAGGATTAGGGTTAGTGTTGGTGTTAGGGTTGGGTTAGGGTTAGGGTTGGTGTTAGGGTTAGGGTTAGGGTTAGGGTTAGGGTTGGTGTTAGGTATAGGTTCAGGGTTAGGGTTAGGCTTAGGGTTAGGGTTGGTGTTAGGGTTAGGGTTAGGTTAGGGTTAGTGTTAGGGTTAGGGTTAGGCTTAGGATTAGGATTAGGGTTAGGGTTGGTGTTAGGGTTAGGGTTAGGTATAGGGTTAGGGTTAGGTTTAGGGTTCGTGTTAGGCATAGGGTTAGGGTTAGGGTTAGGGTTAGGGTTAGGGTTGGTGTTAGGGTTAGGGTTAGGGTTTTGGTTAGGGTTGGTGTTAGGGTTAGGGTTAGGGTTAGGATTAGGGTTAGAGTTGGTGTTGAGGTTAGGGTTAGGGTTAGGGTTAGGGTTGTTGTTAGGGTTAGGGTTAGGGTTACGGTTAGGGTTGGTGTTAGGGTTAGGGTTAGGGTTAGGGTTAGGGTTAGGTTTAGGGTTAGGGTTAGGGTTAGGGTTCTTGTTAGGCATAGGGTTAGGGTTAGGGTTAGGGTTAGGGTTAGGGTTGGTGTTAGGGTTAGGGTTAGGGTTTTCGTTAGGGTTGGTGTTAGGGTTAGGGTTAGGGTTAGGATTAGGGTTAGAGTTGGTGTTAAGGTTAGGGTTAGGGTTAGGGTTAGGGTTGGTGTTAGGGTTAGGGTTAGGGTTAGGGTTAGGGTTGATGTTAGCTTTAGGGTTAGGGTTAGGATTAGGGTTAGGGTTGGTGTTATGGTTAGGGTTAGGGTTAGGGTTAGGGTAGGTGTTAGGGTTAGGGTTAGGGTTAGGGTTAGGGTTAGGGTTAGGGTTGGTGTTAGGGTTAGGGTTAGGGTTAGAGTTAGGGTTGGTGTTAGGGTTAGGGTTAGTGTTAGAGTTAGGGTTAGGGTTAGGGTTAGGGTTGGTGTTAGGGTTAGGGTTAGGGTTAGGGTTAGGGTTGGTGTTAGGGTTAGGGTTTGGGTTAGGGTTAGGGTTGGTGTTACGTTTAGGGTTAGGGTTAGGGTTAGGTTAGGGTTGGTGTTAGGGTTAGGGTTAGGGTTAGGGTTAGGGTTCGTGTTAGGCATAGGGTTAGGGTTAGGGTTAGGGTTAGGGTTACGGTTACGGTTAGGGTTGGTGTTAGGGTTAGGGTTAGGGTTAGGGTTAGGATTAGGGTTAGGGTTGGTGTTAGGGTTAGGGTTAGGGTTAGGGTTGGTGTTAGGGTTAGGGTTAGGGTTAGGGTTAGGGTTGGTGTTAGGTATAGGTTCAGGGTTAGGGTTAGGATTAGGGTTAGGGTTGGTGTTAGGGTTAGGGTTAGGGTTAGGTTTGGTGTTAGGGTTAGGGTTAGGGTTAGGGTTAGGTTGGTGTTAGGTATAGGGTTAGGGTTAGGGTTAGGGTTAGGGTTAGGGTTGGTGTTAGGGTTAGGGTTAGGGTTAGGGTTAGTGTTAGGGTTAGGGTTAGGGTTAGGGTTAGGGTTCGTGTTAGGCATAGGGTTAGGGTTAGGGTTAGGGTTAGGGTTACGGTTACGGTTAGGGTTGGTGTTAGAGTTAGGGTTAGCGTTAGGGTTAGGGTTATGGTTAGGGTTGGTGTTAGGGTTAGGGTTAGGGTTAGGGTTAGGATTAGGGTTAGTGTTGGTGTTAGGGTTAGGGTTAGGGTTAGGGTTGGTGTTAGGGTTAGGGTTAGGGTTAGGGTTAGGGTTGGTGTTAGGTATAGGTTCAGGGTTAGGGTTAGGCTTAGGGTTAGGGTTGGTGTTAGGGTTAGGGTTAGGGTTAGGGTTAGTGTTAGGGTTAGGGTTAGGGTTAGGATTAGGATTAGGGTTAGGGTTGGTGTTAGGGTTAGGGTTAGGTATAGGGTTAGGGTTAGGTTTAGGGTTCGTGTTAGGCATAGGTTTAGGGTTAGGGTTAGGGTTAGGGTTAGGGTTGGTGTTAGGGTTAGGGTTAGGGTTTTGGTTAGGGTTGGTGTTAGGGTTAGGGTTAGGGTTAGGATTAGGGTTAGAGTTGGTGTTGAGGTTAGGGTTAGGGTTAGGGTTAGGGTTGGTGTTAGGGTTAGGGTTAGGGTTACGGTTAGGGTTGGTGTTAGGGTTAGGGTTAGGGTTCGGGTTAGGATTAGGGTTAGGGTTGGTGTTAGGGTTAGGGTTAGGGTTAGGGTTGGTGTTAGGGTTAGGGTTAGGGTTAGGGTTGGTGTTAGGTATAGGGTTAGGGTTAGGGTTACGGTTAGGGTTAGGGTTGGTGTTAGGGTTAGGGTTAGGGTTAGGGTTAGGGTTAGTGTTAGGGTTAGGGTTAGGGTTAGGATTAGGATTAGGGTTAGGGTTGGTGTTAGGGTTAGGTTTAGGTTTAGGGTTAGGGTTAGGGTTAGGGTTCTTGTTAGGCATAGGGTTAGGGTTAGGGTTAGGGTTAGGGTTAGGGTTGGTGTTAGGGTTAGGGTTAGGGTTTTCGTTAGGGTTGGTGTTAGGGTTAGGGTTAGGGTTAGGGTTGGTGTTAGGGTTAGGGTTTGGGTTAGGGTTAGGGTTGGTGTTACGTTTAGGGTTAGGGTTAGGGTTAGGGTTAGGGTTGGTGTTAGGGTTAGGGTTAGGGTTAGGGTTAGGGTTCGTGTTAGGCATAGGGTTAGGGTTAGGGTTAGGGTTAGTGTTACGGTTAGGGTTGGTGTTAGGGTTAGGGTTAGGGTTAGGGTTAGGATTAGGGTTAGGGTTGGTGTTAGGGTTAGGGTTAGGGTTAGGGTTGGTGTTAGGGTTAGGGTTAGGGTTAGGGTTAGGTTTGGTGTTAGGTATAGGGTTAGGGTTAGGGTTAGGGTTAGGGTTAGGGTTGGTGTTAGGGTTAGGGTTAGGGTTAGGGTTAGTGTTAGGGTTAGGGTTAGGGTTAGGATTAGGATTAGGGTTAGGGTTGGTGTTAGGGTTAGGGTTAGGTTTAGGGTTAGGGTTAGGGTTAGGGTTCGTGTTAGGCATAGGGTTAGGGTTAGGGTTAGGGTTAGGGTTAGGGTTGGTGTTAGGGTTAGGGTTAGGATTTTGGTTAGGGTTGGTGTTAGGGTTAGGGTTAGGGTTAGGATTAGGGTTAGAGTTGGTGTTAAGGTTAGGGTTAGGGTTAGGGTTAGGGTTGGTGTTAGGGTTAGGGTTAGGGTTAGGGTTAGGGTTAGGGTTGGTGTTAGGGTTAGGGTTAGGGTTAGGGTTCGTGTTAGGCATAGGGTTAGGGATAGGGTTAGGGTTAGGGTTAGGGTTGGTGTTAGGGTTAGGGTTAGGGTTTTGGTTAGGGTTGGTGTTAAGGTTAGGGTTAGGGTTAGGATTAGGTTTAGAGTTAGTGTTAAGGTTAGGGTTAGGGTTAGGGTTAGGGTTGGTGTTAGGGTTAGGGTTAGGGTTACGGTTAGGGTTGGTGTTAGGGTTAGGGTTAGGGTTAGGGTTAGGATTACGGTTAGGGTTGGTGTTAGGGTTAGGGTTAGGGTTAGGGTTGGTGTTAGAGTTAGGGTTAGCGTTAGGGTTAGGGTTATGGTTAGGGTTGGTGTTAGGGTTAGGGTTAGGGTTAGGGTTAGGATTAGAGTTAGTGTTGGTGTTAGGGTTAGGGTTAGGGTTAGGGTTGGTGTTAGGGTTAGGGTTAGGGTTAGGGTTAGGGTTGGTGTTAGGTATAGGTTCAGGGTTAGGGTTAGGCTTAGGGTTAGGGTTGGTGTTAGGGTTAGGGTTAGGGTTAGGGTTAGTGTTAGGGTTAGGGTTAGGCTTAGGATTAGGATTAGGGTTAGGGTTGGTGTTAGGGTTAGGGTTAGGTATAGGGTTAGGGTTAGGTTTAGGGTTCGTGTTAGGCATAGGGTTAGGGGTAGGGTTAGGGTTAGGGTTAGGGTTGGTGTTAGGGTTAGGGTTAGGGTTTTGGTTAGGGTTGGTGTTAGGGTTAGGGTTAGGGTTAGGATTAGGGTTAGAGTTGGTGTTGAGGTTAGGGTTAGGGTTAGGGTTAGGGTTGTTGTTAGGGTTAGGGTTAGGGTTACGGTTAGGGTTGGTGTTAGGGTTAGGGTTAGGGTTAGGGTTAGGATTAGGGTTAGGGTTGGTGTTAGGGTTAGG
>NW_027669039.1:0-90000 GCF_964194185.1 Rhinolophus hipposideros
CTGTGGGCCTGCCTGCCTGCCCGCTCTTCCCCGGTGGTGGTCTCTCCCGGAGGCCCAGGGCGCGGGTCGCGCGCGCGCAGGTGCCTCGCTCCCTCCCTCCGCTGGTTTCTCCCGGCTCTTTTGTGGCTGTGCGCCGGGGGCCACCGCGGCCGGCCGGCGCGAACGGAGGGCGCCTGGCCCTCGGGGGCGAAGGGAGGGCGGCGGGGGAGGGGCCGCGGTGCCTGCCAGCGGAGACGGAGGCCTCCGGCGGGGTGGGGCGGGTGGGCGTCCGCCTGGCCCGGGGTCCGGGGACACCCGGAGCCTGTGTCTCGGGGCCCAGGTGCAGGCAGAGGGATGGTCGTCCCCTGGGCTCGGCCCCGAGGTGCCAGGGTCCCGCACGGCCTTGGCTGGAGAAAGCCGCCCAAGGCCGGTGGAGGCCGGCGCCGGCAGGCAGCCCTGGGCTTGGGCGTTGGGGGGCGGCGTTGGGGGCGCGGCGCAGGGCTGCGGGCTGCCGGCTTGCGGGCGGGAGGGCAGAGGACTAAGAAGGGGCTGTGGGGGGGAGCCCGGGCCGAGGGGCCTGGCGTGCGGCCGGCCGGGGCTGCGAGGCTGGAGGGCCGGGCGGGGGCCCCGCCCCCACGCCCCTCCACCCCCCCTACGCCCCCCACCCCCCCACCCCCCCACCCCCCCACCCCTGCTGGCCAGGGGTCCTGCGGCGGGGTGGGCGGCTGCAGAGGGTCGAGGGGCGGGGCGGCCGCAAAAGGAGTGGCGGGCAAAAGCCTACAGCACCCGGTATTCCCAGGCGGTCTCCCATCCAAGTACTAACCAGGCCCGACCCTGCTTAGCTTCCGAGATCAGACGAGATCGGGCGCGTTCAGGGTGGTATGGCCGTAGACGCTGGGACCGGGCTCCCGGCGCCCCAAGAGCAGCCGCCCGGCCTGCATGGTGAGCGCGCGCCAGGCTGCTGGGCCGCTCCGGTCGCGAGCCTCTCCCCGCTGGCCTGGCCGGCTCAGCCAGCGCCGCGCCACCCGCCTGCTCCCCGCCTCCTCAGGAGGCCGCGGGCGTGGACAGCGCGTTACTCCTTGCCCGCAGCGAGGCCCCTTGGCGCCGCCCGTGGCTCCACGGGGCCTCTGCCACTTCCCTGGCGGTGACAGAAGCCAGAGAGACAGGGGTTGGGAGTTGGGGTGGGCGGGGGGAGGAAGGAGGGACGCACAGGCTGGGTCACGGACTGGGACAGACGCGCTGAGGCTGTGTTGAAGTGGCAGCTCCCCCACCGGAGTGCGGTCGTGCCCGGGGCTGGGCTCCGCTAAGGAGGCAGTGCCCGGGCGGTGGCAGTCACCGTGGGACCCCGGGGCAGGCCTCCAGGGTCTGCGGAGTGCCGGTGGGGTCCCAGCCCCGCCCGGGGTCCCGCACGCGGGAGGAGCGGCGCAGCCCCAGGCAGCCTCCTGGTGTGCGCTGTGGGCCTGCCTGCCTGCCCGCTCTTCCCCGGTGGTGGTCTCTCCCGGAGGCCCAGGGCGCGGGTCGCGCGCGCGCAGGTGCCTCGCTCCCTCGCTCCGCTGGTTTCTCCCGGCTCTTTTGTGGCTGTGCGCCGGGGGCCACCGCGGCCGGCCGGCGCGAACGGAGGGCGCCTGGCCCTCGGGGGCGAAGGGAGGGCGGCGGGGGAGGGGCCGCGGTGCCTGCCAGCGGAGACGGAGGCCTCCGGCGGGGTGGGGCGGGTGGGCGTCCGCCTGGCCCGGGGTCCGGGGACACCCGGAGCCTGTGTCTCGGGGCCCAGGTGCAGGCAGAGGGATGGTCGTCCCCTGGGCTCGGCCCCGAGGTGCCAGGGTCCCGCACGGCCTTGGCTGGAGAAAGCCGCCCAAGGCCGGTGGAGGCCGGCGCCGGCAGGCAGCCCTGGGCTTGGGCGTTGGGGGGCGGCGTTGGGGGCGCGGCGCAGGGCTGCGGGCTGCCGGCTTGCGGGCGGGAGGGCAGAGGACTAAGAAGGGGCTGTGGGGGGGAGCCCGGGCCGAGGGGCCTGGCGTGCGGCCGGCCGGGGCTGCGAGGCTGGAGGGCCGGGCGGGGGCCCCGCCCCCACGCCCCTCCACCCCCCCTACGCCCCCCACCCCCCCACCCCCCCACCCCTGCTGGCCAGGGGTCCTGCGGCGGGGTGGGCGGCTGCAGAGGGTCGAGGGGCGGGGCGGCCGCAAAAGGAGTGGCGGGCAAAAGCCTACAGCACCCGGTATTCCCAGGCGGTCTCCCATCCAAGTACTAACCAGGCCCGACCCTGCTTAGCTTCCGAGATCAGACGAGATCGGGCGCGTTCAGGGTGGTATGGCCGTAGACGCTGGGACCGGGCTCCCGGCGCCCCAAGAGCAGCCGCCCGGCCTGCATGGTGAGCGCGCGCCAGGCTGCTGGGCCGCTCCGGTCGCGAGCCTCTCCCCGCTGGCCTGGCCGGCTCAGCCAGCGCCGCGCCACCCGCCTGCTCCCCGCCTCCTCAGGAGGCCGCGGGCGTGGACAGCGCGTTACTCCTTGCCCGCAGCGAGGCCCCTTGGCGCCGCCCGTGGCTCCACGGGGCCTCTGCCACTTCCCTGGCGGTGACAGAAGCCAGAGAGACAGGGGTTGGGAGTTGGGGTGGGCGGGGGGAGGAAGGAGGGACGCACAGGCTGGGTCACGGACTGGGACAGACGCGCTGAGGCTGTGTTGAAGTGGCAGCTCCCCCACCGGAGTGCGGTCGTGCCCGGGGCTGGGCTCCGCTAAGGAGGCAGTGCCCGGGCGGTGGCAGTCACCGTGGGACCCCGGGGCAGGCCTCCAGGGTCTGCGGAGTGCCGGTGGGGTCCCAGCCCCGCCCGGGGTCCCGCACGCGGGAGGAGCGGCGCAGCCCCAGGCAGCCTCCTGGTGTGCGCTGTGGGCCTGCCTGCCTGCCCGCTCTTCCCCGGTGGTGGTCTCTCCCGGAGGCCCAGGGCGCGGGTCGCGCGCGCGCAGGTGCCTCGCTCCCTCCCTCCGCTGGTTTCTCCCGGCTCTTTTGTGGCTGTGCGCCGGGGGCCACCGCGGCCGGCCGGCGCGAACGGAGGGCGCCTGGCCCTCGGGGGCGAAGGGAGGGCGGCGGGGGAGGGGCCGCGGTGCCTGCCAGCGGAGACGGAGGCCTCCGGCGGGGTGGGGCGGGTGGGCGTCCGCCTGGCCCGGGGTCCGGGGACACCCGGAGCCTGTGTCTCGGGGCCCAGGTGCAGGCAGAGGGATGGTCGTCCCCTGGGCTCGGCCCCGAGGTGCCAGGGTCCCGCACGGCCTTGGCTGGAGAAAGCCGCCCAAGGCCGGTGGAGGCCGGCGCCGGCAGGCAGCCCTGGGCTTGGGCGTTGGGGGGCGGCGTTGGGGGCGCGGCGCAGGGCTGCGGGCTGCCGGCTTGCGGGCGGGAGGGCAGAGGACTAAGAAGGGGCTGTGGGGGGGAGCCCGGGCCGAGGGGCCTGGCGTGCGGCCGGCCGGGGCTGCGAGGCTGGAGGGCCGGGCGGGGGCCCCGCCCCCACGCCCCTCCACCCCCCCTACGCCCCCCACCCCCCCACCCCCCCACCCCCCCACCCCTGCTGGCCAGGGGTCCTGCGGCGGGGTGGGCGGCTGCAGAGGGTCGAGGGGCGGGGCGGCCGCAAAAGGAGTCGCGGGCAAAAGCCTACAGCACCCGGTATTCCCAGGCGGTCTCCCATCCAAGTACTAACCAGGCCCGACCCTGCTTAGCTTCCGAGATCAGACGAGATCGGGCGCGTTCAGGGTGGTATGGCCGTAGACGCTGGGACCGGGCTCCCGGCGCCCCAAGAGCAGCCGCCCGGCCTGCATGGTGAGCGCGCGCCAGGCTGCTGGGCCGCTCCGGTCGCGAGCCTCTCCCCGCTGGCCTGGCCGGCTCAGCCAGCGCCGCGCCACCCGCCTGCTCCCCGCCTCCTCAGGAGGCCGCGGGCGTGGACAGCGCGTTACTCCTTGCCCGCAGCGAGGCCCCTTGGCGCCGCCCGTGGCTCCACGGGGCCTCTGCCACTTCCCTGGCGGTGACAGAAGCCAGAGAGACAGGGGTTGGGAGTTGGGGTGGGCGGGGGGAGGAAGGAGGGACGCACAGGCTGGGTCACGGACTGGGACAGACGCGCTGAGGCTGTGTTGAAGTGGCAGCTCCCCCACCGGAGTGCGGTCGTGCCCGGGGCTGGGCTCCGCTAAGGAGGCAGTGCCCGGGCGGTGGCAGTCACCGTGGGACCCCGGGGCAGGCCTCCAGGGTCTGCGGAGTGCCGGTGGGGTCCCAGCCCCGCCCGGGGTCCCGCACGCGGGAGGAGCGGCGCAGCCCCAGGCAGCCTCCTGGTGTGCGCTGTGGGCCTGCCTGCCTGCCCGCTCTTCCCCGGTGGTGGTCTCTCCCGGAGGCCCAGGGCGCGGGTCGCGCGCGCGCAGGTGCCTCGCTCCCTCGCTCCGCTGGTTTCTCCCGGCTCTTTTGTGGCTGTGCGCCGGGGGCCACCGCGGCCGGCCGGCGCGAACGGAGGGCGCCTGGCCCTCGGGGGCGAAGGGAGGGCGGCGGGGGAGGGGCCGCGGTGCCTGCCAGCGGAGACGGAGGCCTCCGGCGGGGTGGGGCGGGTGGGCGTCCGCCTGGCCCGGGGTCCGGGGACACCCGGAGCCTGTGTCTCGGGGCCCAGGTGCAGGCAGAGGGATGGTCGTCCCCTGGGCTCGGCCCCGAGGTGCCAGGGTCCCGCACGGCCTTGGCTGGAGAAAGCCGCCCAAGGCCGGTGGAGGCCGGCGCCGGCAGGCAGCCCTGGGCTTGGGCGTTGGGGGGCGGCGTTGGGGGCGCGGCGCAGGGCTGCGGGCTGCCGGCTTGCGGGCGGGAGGGCAGAGGACTAAGAAGGGGCTGTGGGGGGGAGCCCGGGCCGAGGGGCCTGGCGTGCGGCCGGCCGGGGCTGCGAGGCTGGAGGGCCGGGCGGGGGCCCCGCCCCCACGCCCCTCCACCCCCCCTACGCCCCCCACCCCCCCACCCCCCCACCCCTGCTGGCCAGGGGTCCTGCGGCGGGGTGGGCGGCTGCAGAGGGTCGAGGGGCGGGGCGGCCGCAAAAGGAGTGGCGGGCAAAAGCCTACAGCACCCGGTATTCCCAGGCGGTCTCCCATCCAAGTACTAACCAGGCCCGACCCTGCTTAGCTTCCGAGATCAGACGAGATCGGGCGCGTTCAGGGTGGTATGGCCGTAGACGCTGGGACCGGGCTCCCGGCGCCCCAAGAGCAGCCGCCCGGCCTGCATGGTGAGCGCGCGCCAGGCTGCTGGGCCGCTCCGGTCGCGAGCCTCTCCCCGCTGGCCTGGCCGGCTCAGCCAGCGCCGCGCCACCCGCCTGCTCCCCGCCTCCTCAGGAGGCCGCGGGCGTGGACAGCGCGTTACTCCTTGCCCGCAGCGAGGCCCCTTGGCGCCGCCCGTGGCTCCACGGGGCCTCTGCCACTTCCCTGGCGGTGACAGAAGCCAGAGAGACAGGGGTTGGGAGTTGGGGTGGGCGGGGGGAGGAAGGAGGGACGCACAGGCTGGGTCACGGACTGGGACAGACGCGCTGAGGCTGTGTTGAAGTGGCAGCTCCCCCACCGGAGTGCGGTCGTGCCCGGGGCTGGGCTCCGCTAAGGAGGCAGTGCCCGGGCGGTGGCAGTCACCGTGGGACCCCGGGGCAGGCCTCCAGGGTCTGCGGAGTGCCGGTGGGGTCCCAGCCCCGCCCGGGGTCCCGCACGCGGGAGGAGCGGCGCAGCCCCAGGCAGCCTCCTGGTGTGCGCTGTGGGCCTGCCTGCCTGCCCGCTCTTCCCCGGTGGTGGTCTCTCCCGGAGGCCCAGGGCGCGGGTCGCGCGCGCGCAGGTGCCTCGCTCCCTCCCTCCGCTGGTTTCTCCCGGCTCTTTTGTGGCTGTGCGCCGGGGGCCACCGCGGCCGGCCGGCGCGAACGGAGGGCGCCTGGCCCTCGGGGGCGAAGGGAGGGCGGCGGGGGAGGGGCCGCGGTGCCTGCCAGCGGAGACGGAGGCCTCCGGCGGGGTGGGGCGGGTGGGCGTCCGCCTGGCCCGGGGTCCGGGGACACCCGGAGCCTGTGTCTCGGGGCCCAGGTGCAGGCAGAGGGATGGTCGTCCCCTGGGCTCGGCCCCGAGGTGCCAGGGTCCCGCACGGCCTTGGCTGGAGAAAGCCGCCCAAGGCCGGTGGAGGCCGGCGCCGGCAGGCAGCCCTGGGCTTGGGCGTTGGGGGGCGGCGTTGGGGGCGCGGCGCAGGGCTGCGGGCTGCCGGCTTGCGGGCGGGAGGGCAGAGGACTAAGAAGGGGCTGTGGGGGGGAGCCCGGGCCGAGGGGCCTGGCGTGCGGCCGGCCGGGGCTGCGAGGCTGGAGGGCCGGGCGGGGGCCCCGCCCCCACGCCCCTCCACCCCCCCTACGCCCCCCACCCCCCCACCCCCCCACCCCCCCACCCCTGCTGGCCAGGGGTCCTGCGGCGGGGTGGGCGGCTGCAGAGGGTCGAGGGGCGGGGCGGCCGCAAAAGGAGTCGCGGGCAAAAGCCTACAGCACCCGGTATTCCCAGGCGGTCTCCCATCCAAGTACTAACCAGGCCCGACCCTGCTTAGCTTCCGAGATCAGACGAGATCGGGCGCGTTCAGGGTGGTATGGCCGTAGACGCTGGGACCGGGCTCCCGGCGCCCCAAGAGCAGCCGCCCGGCCTGCATGGTGAGCGCGCGCCAGGCTGCTGGGCCGCTCCGGTCGCGAGCCTCTCCCCGCTGGCCTGGCCGGCTCAGCCAGCGCCGCGCCACCCGCCTGCTCCCCGCCTCCTCAGGAGGCCGCGGGCGTGGACAGCGCGTTACTCCTTGCCCGCAGCGAGGCCCCTTGGCGCCGCCCGTGGCTCCACGGGGCCTCTGCCACTTCCCTGGCGGTGACAGAAGCCAGAGAGACAGGGGTTGGGAGTTGGGGTGGGCGGGGGGAGGAAGGAGGGACGCACAGGCTGGGTCACGGACTGGGACAGACGCGCTGAGGCTGTGTTGAAGTGGCAGCTCCCCCACCGGAGTGCGGTCGTGCCCGGGGCTGGGCTCCGCTAAGGAGGCAGTGCCCGGGCGGTGGCAGTCACCGTGGGACCCCGGGGCAGGCCTCCAGGGTCTGCGGAGTGCCGGTGGGGTCCCAGCCCCGCCCGGGGTCCCGCACGCGGGAGGAGCGGCGCAGCCCCAGGCAGCCTCCTGGTGTGCGCTGTGGGCCTGCCTGCCTGCCCGCTCTTCCCCGGTGGTGGTCTCTCCCGGAGGCCCAGGGCGCGGGTCGCGCGCGCGCAGGTGCCTCGCTCCCTCCCTCCGCTGGTTTCTCCCGGCTCTTTTGTGGCTGTGCGCCGGGGGCCACCGCGGCCGGCCGGCGCGAACGGAGGGCGCCTGGCCCTCGGGGGCGAAGGGAGGGCGGCGGGGGAGGGGCCGCGGTGCCTGCCAGCGGAGACGGAGGCCTCCGGCGGGGTGGGGCGGGTGGGCGTCCGCCTGGCCCGGGGTCCGGGGACACCCGGAGCCTGTGTCTCGGGGCCCAGGTGCAGGCAAAGGGATGGTCGTCCCCTGGGCTCGGCCCCGAGGTGCCAGGGTCCCGCACGGCCTTGGCTGGAGAAAGCCGCCCAAGGCCGGTGGAGGCCGGCGCCGGCAGGCAGCCCTGGGCTTGGGCGTTGGGGGGCGGCGTTGGGGGCGCGGCGCAGGGCTGCGGGCTGCCGGCTTGCGGGCGGGAGGGCAGAGGACTAAGAAGGGGCTGTGGGGGGGAGCCCGGGCCGAGGGGCCTGGCGTGCGGCCGGCCGGGGCTGCGAGGCTGGAGGGCCGGGCGGGGGCCCCGCCCCCACGCCCCTCCACCCCCCCTACGCCCCCCACCCCCCCACCCCCCCACCCCCCCACCCCTGCTGGCCAGGGGTCCTGCGGCGGGGTGGGCGGCTGCAGAGGGTCGAGGGGCGGGGCGGCCGCAAAAGGAGTCGCGGGCAAAAGCCTACAGCACCCGGTATTCCCAGGCGGTCTCCCATCCAAGTACTAACCAGGCCCGACCCTGCTTAGCTTCCGAGATCAGACGAGATCGGGCGCGTTCAGGGTGGTATGGCCGTAGACGCTGGGACCGGGCTCCCGGCGCCCCAAGAGCAGCCGCCCGGCCTGCATGGTGAGCGCGCGCCAGGCTGCTGGGCCGCTCCGGTCGCGAGCCTCTCCCCGCTGGCCTGGCCGGCTCAGCCAGCGCCGCGCCACCCGCCTGCTCCCCGCCTCCTCAGGAGGCCGCGGGCGTGGACAGCGCGTTACTCCTTGCCCGCAGCGAGGCCCCTTGGCGCCGCCCGTGGCTCCACGGGGCCTCTGCCACTTCCCTGGCGGTGACAGAAGCCAGAGAGACAGGGGTTGGGAGTTGGGGTGGGCGGGGGGAGGAAGGAGGGACGCACAGGCTGGGTCACGGACTGGGACAGACGCGCTGAGGCTGTGTTGAAGTGGCAGCTCCCCCACCGGAGTGCGGTCGTGCCCGGGGCTGGGCTCCGCTAAGGAGGCAGTGCCCGGGCGGTGGCAGTCACCGTGGGACCCCGGGGCAGGCCTCCAGGGTCTGCGGAGTGCCGGTGGGGTCCCAGCCCCGCCCGGGGTCCCGCACGCGGGAGGAGCGGCGCAGCCCCAGGCAGCCTCCTGGTGTGCGCTGTGGGCCTGCCTGCCTGCCCGCTCTTCCCCGGTGGTGGTCTCTCCCGGAGGCCCAGGGCGCGGGTCGCGCGCGCGCAGGTGCCTCGCTCCCTCCCTCCGCTGGTTTCTCCCGGCTCTTTTGTGGCTGTGCGCCGGGGGCCACCGCAGCCGGCCGGCGCGAACGGAGGGCGCCTGGCCCTCGGGGGCGAAGGGAGGGCGGCGGGGGAGGGGCCGCGGTGCCTGCCAGCGGAGACGGAGGCCTCCGGCGGGGTGGGGCGGGTGGGCGTCCGCCTGGCCCGGGGTCCGGGGACACCCGGAGCCTGTGTCTCGGGGCCCAGGTGCAGGCAGAGGGATGGTCGTCCCCTGGGCTCGGCCCCGAGGTGCCAGGGTCCCGCACGGCCTTGGCTGGAGAAAGCCGCCCAAGGCCGGTGGAGGCCGGCGCCGGCAGGCAGCCCTGGGCTTGGGCGTTGGGGGGCGGCGTTGGGGGCGCGGCGCAGGGCTGCGGGCTGCCGGCTTGCGGGCGGGAGGGCAGAGGACTAAGAAGGGGCTGTGGGGGGGAGCCCGGGCCGAGGGGCCTGGCGTGCGGCCGGCCGGGGCTGCGAGGCTGGAGGGCCGGGCGGGGGCCCCGCCCCCACGCCCCTCCACCCCCCCTACGCCCCCCACCCCCCCACCCCTGCTGGCCAGGGGTCCTGCGGCGGGGTGGGCGGCTGCAGAGGGTCGAGGGGCGGGGCGGCCGCAAAAGGAGTGGCGGGCAAAAGCCTACAGCACCCGGTATTCCCAGGCGGTCTCCCATCCAAGTACTAACCAGGCCCGACCCTGCTTAGCTTCCGAGATCAGACGAGATCGGGCGCGTTCAGGGTGGTATGGCCGTAGACGCTGGGACCGGGCTCCCGGCGCCCCAAGAGCAGCCGCCCGGCCTGCATGGTGAGCGCGCGCCAGGCTGCTGGGCCGCTCCGGTCGCGAGCCTCTCCCCGCTGGCCTGGCCGGCTCAGCCAGCGCCGCGCCACCCGCCTGCTCCCCGCCTCCTCAGGAGGCCGCGGGCGTGGACAGCGCGTTACTCCTTGCCCGCAGCGAGGCCCCTTGGCGCCGCCCGTGGCTCCACGGGGCCTCTGCCACTTCCCTGGCGGTGACAGAAGCCAGAGAGACAGGGGTTGGGAGTTGGGGTGGGCGGGGGGAGGAAGGAGGGACGCACAGGCTGGGTCACGGACTGGGACAGACGCGCTGAGGCTGTGTTGAAGTGGCAGCTCCCCCACCGGAGTGCGGTCGTGCCCGGGGCTGGGCTCCGCTAAGGAGGCAGTGCCCGGGCGGTGGCAGTCACCGTGGGACCCCGGGGCAGGCCTCCAGGGTCTGCGGAGTGCCGGTGGGGTCCCAGCCCCGCCCGGGGTCCCGCACGCGGGAGGAGCGGCGCAGCCCCAGGCAGCCTCCTGGTGTGCGCTGTGGGCCTGCCTGCCTGCCCGCTCTTCCCCGGTGGTGGTCTCTCCCGGAGGCCCAGGGCGCGGGTCGCGCGCGCGCAGGTGCCTCGCTCCCTCCCTCCGCTGGTTTCTCCCGGCTCTTTTGTGGCTGTGCGCCGGGGGCCACCGCGGCCGGCCGGCGCGAACGGAGGGCGCCTGGCCCTCGGGGGCGAAGGGAGGGCGGCGGGGGAGGGGCCGCGGTGCCTGCCAGCGGAGACGGAGGCCTCCGGCGGGGTGGGGCGGGTGGGCGTCCGCCTGGCCCGGGGTCCGGGGACACCCGGAGCCTGTGTCTCGGGGCCCAGGTGCAGGCAGAGGGATGGTCGTCCCCTGGGCTCGGCCCCGAGGTGCCAGGGTCCCGCACGGCCTTGGCTGGAGAAAGCCGCCCAAGGCCGGTGGAGGCCGGCGCCGGCAGGCAGCCCTGGGCTTGGGCGTTGGGGGGCGGCGTTGGGGGCGCGGCGCAGGGCTGCGGGCTGCCGGCTTGCGGGCGGGAGGGCAGAGGACTAAGAAGGGGCTGTGGGGGGGAGCCCGGGCCGAGGGGCCTGGCGTGCGGCCGGCCGGGGCTGCGAGGCTGGAGGGCCGGGCGGGGGCCCCGCCCCCACGCCCCTCCACCCCCCCACCCCCCCACCCCCCCACCCCTGCTGGCCAGGGGTCCTGCGGCGGGGTGGGCGGCTGCAGAGGGTCGAGGGGCGGGGCGGCCGCAAAAGGAGTGGCGGGCAAAAGCCTACAGCACCCGGTATTCCCAGGCGGTCTCCCATCCAAGTACTAACCAGGCCCGACCCTGCTTAGCTTCCGAGATCAGACGAGATCGGGCGCGTTCAGGGTGGTATGGCCGTAGACGCTGGGACCGGGCTCCCGGCGCCCCAAGAGCAGCCGCCCGGCCTGCATGGTGAGCGCGCGCCAGGCTGCTGGGCCGCTCCGGTCGCGAGCCTCTCCCCGCTGGCCTGGCCGGCTCAGCCAGCGCCGCGCCACCCGCCTGCTCCCCGCCTCCTCAGGAGGCCGCGGGCGTGGACAGCGCGTTACTCCTTGCCCGCAGCGAGGCCCCTTGGCGCCGCCCGTGGCTCCACGGGGCCTCTGCCACTTCCCTGGCGGTGACAGAAGCCAGAGAGACAGGGGTTGGGAGTTGGGGTGGGCGGGGGGAGGAAGGAGGGACGCACAGGCTGGGTCACGGACTGGGACAGACGCGCTGAGGCTGTGTTGAAGTGGCAGCTCCCCCACCGGAGTGCGGTCGTGCCCGGGGCTGGGCTCCGCTAAGGAGGCAGTGCCCGGGCGGTGGCAGTCACCGTGGGACCCCGGGGCAGGCCTCCAGGGTCTGCGGAGTGCCGGTGGGGTCCCAGCCCCGCCCGGGGTCCCGCACGCGGGAGGAGCGGCGCAGCCCCAGGCAGCCTCCTGGTGTGCGCTGTGGGCCTGCCTGCCTGCCCGCTCTTCCCCGGTGGTGGTCTCTCCCGGAGGCCCAGGGCGCGGGTCGCGCGCGCGCAGGTGCCTCGCTCCCTCGCTCCGCTGGTTTCTCCCGGCTCTTTTGTGGCTGTGCGCCGGGGGCCACCGCGGCCGGCCGGCGCGAACGGAGGGCGCCTGGCCCTCGGGGGCGAAGGGAGGGCGGCGGGGGAGGGGCCGCGGTGCCTGCCAGCGGAGACGGAGGCCTCCGGCGGGGTGGGGCGGGTGGGCGTCCGCCTGGCCCGGGGTCCGGGGACACCCGGAGCCTGTGTCTCGGGGCCCAGGTGCAGGCAGAGGGATGGTCGTCCCCTGGGCTCGGCCCCGAGGTGCCAGGGTCCCGCACGGCCTTGGCTGGAGAAAGCCGCCCAAGGCCGGTGGAGGCCGGCGCCGGCAGGCAGCCCTGGGCTTGGGCGTTGGGGGGCGGCGTTGGGGGCGCGGCGCAGGGCTGCGGGCTGCCGGCTTGCGGGCGGGAGGGCAGAGGACTAAGAAGGGGCTGTGGGGGGGAGCCCGGGCCGAGGGGCCTGGCGTGCGGCCGGCCGGGGCTGCGAGGCTGGAGGGCCGGGCGGGGGCCCCGCCCCCACGCCCCTCCACCCCCCCTACGCCCCCCACCCCCCCACCCCCCCACCCCCCCACCCCTGCTGGCCAGGGGTCCTGCGGCGGGGTGGGCGGCTGCAGAGGGTCGAGGGGCGGGGCGGCCGCAAAAGGAGTGGCGGGCAAAAGCCTACAGCACCCGGTATTCCCAGGCGGTCTCCCATCCAAGTACTAACCAGGCCCGACCCTGCTTAGCTTCCGAGATCAGACGAGATCGGGCGCGTTCAGGGTGGTATGGCCGTAGACGCTGGGACCGGGCTCCCGGCGCCCCAAGAGCAGCCGCCCGGCCTGCATGGTGAGCGCGCGCCAGGCTGCTGGGCCGCTCCGGTCGCGAGCCTCTCCCCGCTGGCCTGGCCGGCTCAGCCAGCGCCGCGCCACCCGCCTGCTCCCCGCCTCCTCAGGAGGCCGCGGGCGTGGACAGCGCGTTACTCCTTGCCCGCAGCGAGGCCCCTTGGCGCCGCCCGTGGCTCCACGGGGCCTCTGCCACTTCCCTGGCGGTGACAGAAGCCAGAGAGACAGGGGTTGGGAGTTGGGGTGGGCGGGGGGAGGAAGGAGGGACGCACAGGCTGGGTCACGGACTGGGACAGACGCGCTGAGGCTGTGTTGAAGTGGCAGCTCCCCCACCGGAGTGCGGTCGTGCCCGGGGCTGGGCTCCGCTAAGGAGGCAGTGCCCGGGCGGTGGCAGTCACCGTGGGACCCCGGGGCAGGCCTCCAGGGTCTGCGGAGTGCCGGTGGGGTCCCAGCCCCGCCCGGGGTCCCGCACGCGGGAGGAGCGGCGCAGCCCCAGGCAGCCTCCTGGTGTGCGCTGTGGGCCTGCCTGCCTGCCCGCTCTTCCCCGGTGGTGGTCTCTCCCGGAGGCCCAGGGCGCGGGTCGCGCGCGCGCAGGTGCCTCGCTCCCTCCCTCCGCTGGTTTCTCCCGGCTCTTTTGTGGCTGTGCGCCGGGGGCCACCGCGGCCGGCCGGCGCGAACGGAGGGCGCCTGGCCCTCGGGGGCGAAGGGAGGGCGGCGGGGGAGGGGCCGCGGTGCCTGCCAGCGGAGACGGAGGCCTCCGGCGGGGTGGGGCGGGTGGGCGTCCGCCTGGCCCGGGGTCCGGGGACACCCGGAGCCTGTGTCTCGGGGCCCAGGTGCAGGCAGAGGGATGGTCGTCCCCTGGGCTCGGCCCCGAGGTGCCAGGGTCCCGCACGGCCTTGGCTGGAGAAAGCCGCCCAAGGCCGGTGGAGGCCGGCGCCGGCAGGCAGCCCTGGGCTTGGGCGTTGGGGGGCGGCGTTGGGGGCGCGGCGCAGGGCTGCGGGCTGCCGGCTTGCGGGCGGGAGGGCAGAGGACTAAGAAGGGGCTGTGGGGGGGAGCCCGGGCCGAGGGGCCTGGCGTGCGGCCGGCCGGGGCTGCGAGGCTGGAGGGCCGGGCGGGGGCCCCGCCCCCACGCCCCTCCACCCCCCCTACGCCCCCCACCCCCCCACCCCTGCTGGCCAGGGGTCCTGCGGCGGGGTGGGCGGCTGCAGAGGGTCGAGGGGCGGGGCGGCCGCAAAAGGAGTGGCGGGCAAAAGCCTACAGCACCCGGTATTCCCAGGCGGTCTCCCATCCAAGTACTAACCAGGCCCGACCCTGCTTAGCTTCCGAGATCAGACGAGATCGGGCGCGTTCAGGGTGGTATGGCCGTAGACGCTGGGACCGGGCTCCCGGCGCCCCAAGAGCAGCCGCCCGGCCTGCATGGTGAGCGCGCGCCAGGCTGCTGGGCCGCTCCGGTCGCGAGCCTCTCCCCGCTGGCCTGGCCGGCTCAGCCAGCGCCGCGCCACCCGCCTGCTCCCCGCCTCCTCAGGAGGCCGCGGGCGTGGACAGCGCGTTACTCCTTGCCCGCAGCGAGGCCCCTTGGCGCCGCCCGTGGCTCCACGGGGCCTCTGCCACTTCCCTGGCGGTGACAGAAGCCAGAGAGACAGGGGTTGGGAGTTGGGGTGGGCGGGGGGAGGAAGGAGGGACGCACAGGCTGGGTCACGGACTGGGACAGACGCGCTGAGGCTGTGTTGAAGTGGCAGCTCCCCCACCGGAGTGCGGTCGTGCCCGGGGCTGGGCTCCGCTAAGGAGGCAGTGCCCGGGCGGTGGCAGTCACCGTGGGACCCCGGGGCAGGCCTCCAGGGTCTGCGGAGTGCCGGTGGGGTCCCAGCCCCGCCCGGGGTCCCGCACGCGGGAGGAGCGGCGCAGCCCCAGGCAGCCTCCTGGTGTGCGCTGTGGGCCTGCCTGCCTGCCCGCTCTTCCCCGGTGGTGGTCTCTCCCGGAGGCCCAGGGCGCGGGTCGCGCGCGCGCAGGTGCCTCGCTCCCTCGCTCCGCTGGTTTCTCCCGGCTCTTTTGTGGCTGTGCGCCGGGGGCCACCGCGGCCGGCCGGCGCGAACGGAGGGCGCCTGGCCCTCGGGGGCGAAGGGAGGGCGGCGGGGGAGGGGCCGCGGTGCCTGCCAGCGGAGACGGAGGCCTCCGGCGGGGTGGGGCGGGTGGGCGTCCGCCTGGCCCGGGGTCCGGGGACACCCGGAGCCTGTGTCTCGGGGCCCAGGTGCAGGCAGAGGGATGGTCGTCCCCTGGGCTCGGCCCCGAGGTGCCAGGGTCCCGCACGGCCTTGGCTGGAGAAAGCCGCCCAAGGCCGGTGGAGGCCGGCGCCGGCAGGCAGCCCTGGGCTTGGGCGTTGGGGGGCGGCGTTGGGGGCGCGGCGCAGGGCTGCGGGCTGCCGGCTTGCGGGCGGGAGGGCAGAGGACTAAGAAGGGGCTGTGGGGGAGAGCCCGGGCCGAGGGGCCTGGCGTGCGGCCGGCCGGGGCTGCGAGGCTGGAGGGCCGGGCGGGGGCCCCGCCCCCACGCCCCTCCACCCCCCCTACGCCCCCCACCCCCCCACCCCCCCACCCCCCCACCCCTGCTGGCCAGGGGTCCTGCGGCGGGGTGGGCGGCTGCAGAGGGTCGAGGGGCGGGGCGGCCGCAAAAGGAGTGGCGGGCAAAAGCCTACAGCACCCGGTATTCCCAGGCGGTCTCCCATCCAAGTACTAACCAGGCCCGACCCTGCTTAGCTTCCGAGATCAGACGAGATCGGGCGCGTTCAGGGTGGTATGGCCGTAGACGCTGGGACCGGGCTCCCGGCGCCCCAAGAGCAGCCGCCCGGCCTGCATGGTGAGCGCGCGCCAGGCTGCTGGGCCGCTCCGGTCGCGAGCCTCTCCCCGCTGGCCTGGCCGGCTCAGCCAGCGCCGCGCCACCCGCCTGCTCCCCGCCTCCTCAGGAGGCCGCGGGCGTGGACAGCGCGTTACTCCTTGCCCGCAGCGAGGCCCCTTGGCGCCGCCCGTGGCTCCACGGGGCCTCTGCCACTTCCCTGGCGGTGACAGAAGCCAGAGAGACAGGGGTTGGGAGTTGGGGTGGGCGGGGGGAGGAAGGAGGGACGCACAGGCTGGGTCACGGACTGGGACAGACGCGCTGAGGCTGTGTTGAAGTGGCAGCTCCCCCACCGGAGTGCGGTCGTGCCCGGGGCTAGGCTCCGCTAAGGAGGCAGTGCCCGGGCGGTGGCAGTCACCGTGGGACCCCGGGGCAGGCCTCCAGGGTCTGCGGAGTGCCGGTGGGGTCCCAGCCCCGCCCGGGGTCCCGCACGCGGGAGGAGCGGCGCAGCCCCAGGCAGCCTCCTGGTGTGCGCTGTGGGCCTGCCTGCCTGCCCGCTCTTCCCCGGTGGTGGTCTCTCCCGGAGGCCCAGGGCGCGGGTCGCGCGCGCGCAGGTGCCTCGCTCCCTCCCTCCGCTGGTTTCTCCCGGCTCTTTTGTGGCTGTGCGCCGGGGGCCACCGCGGCCGGCCGGCGCGAACGGAGGGCGCCTGGCCCTCGGGGGCGAAGGGAGGGCGGCGGGGGAGGGGCCGCGGTGCCTGCCAGCGGAGACGGAGGCCTCCGGCGGGGTGGGGCGGGTGGGCGTCCGCCTGGCCCGGGGTCCGGGGACACCCGGAGCCTGTGTCTCGGGGCCCAGGTGCAGGCAGAGGGATGGTCGTCCCCTGGGCTCGGCCCCGAGGTGCCAGGGTCCCGCACGGCCTTGGCTGGAGAAAGCCGCCCAAGGCCGGTGGAGGCCGGCGCCGGCAGGCAGCCCTGGGCTTGGGCGTTGGGGGGCGGCGTTGGGGGCGCGGCGCAGGGCTGCGGGCTGCCGGCTTGCGGGCGGGAGGGCAGAGGAATAAGAAGGGGCTGTGGGGGGGAGCCCGGGCCGAGGGGCCTGGCGTGCGGCCGGCCGGGGCTGCGAGGCTGGAGGGCCGGGCGGGGGCCCCGCCCCCACGCCCCTCCACCCCCCCTACGCCCCCCACCCCCCCACCCCCCCACCCCCCCACCCCTGCTGGCCAGGGGTCCTGCGGCGGGGTGGGCGGCTGCAGAGGGTCGAGGGGCGGGGCTGCCGCAAAAGGAGTGGCGGGCAAAAGCCTACAGCACCCGGTATTCCCAGGCGGTCTCCCATCCAAGTACTAACCAGGCCCGACCCTGCTTAGCTTCCGAGATCAGACGAGATCGGGCGCGTTCAGGGTGGTATGGCCGTAGACGCTGGGACCGGGCTCCCGGCGCCCCAAGAGCAGCCGCCCGGCCTGCATGGTGAGCGCGCGCCAGGCTGCTGGGCCGCTCCGGTCGCGAGCCTCTCCCCGCTGGCCTGGCCGGCTCAGCCAGCGCCGCGCCACCCGCCTGCTCCCCGCCTCCTCAGGAGGCCGCGGGCGTGGACAGCGCGTTACTCCTTGCCCGCAGCGAGGCCCCTTGGCGCCGCCCGTGGCTCCACGGGGCCTCTGCCACTTCCCTGGCGGTGACAGAAGCCAGAGAGACAGGGGTTGGGAGTTGGGGTGGGCGGGGGGAGGAAGGAGGGACGCACAGGCTGGGTCACGGACTGGGACAGACGCGCTGAGGCTGTGTTGAAGTGGCAGCTCCCCCACCGGAGTGCGGTCGTGCCCGGGGCTGGGCTCCGCTAAGGAGGCAGTGCCCGGGCGGTGGCAGTCACCGTGGGACCCCGGGGCAGGCCTCCAGGGTCTGCGGAGTGCCGGTGGGGTCCCAGCCCCGCCCGGGGTCCCGCACGCGGGAGGAGCGGCGCAGCCCCAGGCAGCCTCCTGGTGTGCGCTGTGGGCCTGCCTGCCTGCCCGCTCTTCCCCGGTGGTGGTCTCTCCCGGAGGCCCAGGGCGCGGGTCGCGCGCGCGCAGGTGCCTCGCTCCCTCCCTCCGCTGGTTTCTCCCGGCTCTTTTGTGGCTGTGCGCCGGGGGCCACCGCGGCCGGCCGGCGCGAACGGAGGGCGCCTGGCCCTCGGGGGCGAAGGGAGGGCGGCGGGGGAGGGGCCGCGGTGCCTGCCAGCGGAGACGGAGGCCTCCGGCGGGGTGGGGCGGGTGGGCGTCCGCCTGGCCCGGGGTCCGGGGACACCCGGAGCCTGTGTCTCGGGGCCCAGGTGCAGGCAGAGGGATGGTCGTCCCCTGGGCTCGGCCCCGAGGTGCCAGGGTCCCGCACGGCCTTGGCTGGAGAAAGCCGCCCAAGGCCGGTGGAGGCCGGCGCCGGCAGGCAGCCCTGGGCTTGGGCGTTGGGGGGCGGCGTTGGGGGCGCGGCGCAGGGCTGCGGGCTGCCGGCTTGCGGGCGGGAGGGCAGAGGACTAAGAAGGGGCTGTGGGGGGGAGCCCGGGCCGAGGGGCCTGGCGTGCGGCCGGCCGGGGCTGCGAGGCTGGAGGGCCGGGCGGGGGCCCCGCCCCCACGCCCCTCCACCCCCCCTACGCCCCCCACCCCCCCACCCCCCCACCCCTGCTGGCCAGGGGTCCTGCGGCGGGGTGGGCGGCTGCAGAGGGTCGAGGGGCGGGGCGGCCGCAAAAGGAGTGGCGGGCAAAAGCCTACAGCACCCGGTATTCCCAGGCGGTCTCCCATCCAAGTACTAACCAGGCCCGACCCTGCTTAGCTTCCGAGATCAGACGAGATCGGGCGCGTTCAGGGTGGTATGGCCGTAGACGCTGGGACCGGGCTCCCGGCGCCCCAAGAGCAGCCGCCCGGCCTGCATGGTGAGCGCGCGCCAGGCTGCTGGGCCGCTCCGGTCGCGAGCCTCTCCCCGCTGGCCTGGCCGGCTCAGCCAGCGCCGCGCCACCCGCCTGCTCCCCGCCTCCTCAGGAGGCCGCGGGCGTGGACAGCGCGTTACTCCTTGCCCGCAGCGAGGCCCCTTGGCGCCGCCCGTGGCTCCACGGGGCCTCTGCCACTTCCCTGGCGGTGACAGAAGCCAGAGAGACAGGGGTTGGGAGTTGGGGTGGGCGGGGGGAGGAAGGAGGGACGCACAGGCTGGGTCACGGACTGGGACAGACGCGCTGAGGCTGTGTTGAAGTGGCAGCTCCCCCACCGGAGTGCGGTCGTGCCCGGGGCTGGGCTCCGCTAAGGAGGCAGTGCCCGGGCGGTGGCAGTCACCGTGGGACCCCGGGGCAGGCCTCCAGGGTCTGCGGAGTGCCGGTGGGGTCCCAGCCCCGCCCGGGGTCCCGCACGCGGGAGGAGCGGCGCAGCCCCAGGCAGCCTCCTGGTGTGCGCTGTGGGCCTGCCTGCCTGCCCGCTCTTCCCCGGTGGTGGTCTCTCCCGGAGGCCCAGGGCGCGGGTCGCGCGCGCGCAGGTGCCTCGCTCCCTCGCTCCGCTGGTTTCTCCCGGCTCTTTTGTGGCTGTGCGCCGGGGGCCACCGCGGCCGGCCGGCGCGAACGGAGGGCGCCTGGCCCTCGGGGGCGAAGGGAGGGCGGCGGGGGAGGGGCCGCGGTGCCTGCCAGCGGAGACGGAGGCCTCCGGCGGGGTGGGGCGGGTGGGCGTCCGCCTGGCCCGGGGTCCGGGGACACCCGGAGCCTGTGTCTCGGGGCCCAGGTGCAGGCAGAGGGATGGTCGTCCCCTGGGCTCGGCCCCGAGGTGCCAGGGTCCCGCACGGCCTTGGCTGGAGAAAGCCGCCCAAGGCCGGTGGAGGCCGGCGCCGGCAGGCAGCCCTGGGCTTGGGCGTTGGGGGGCGGCGTTGGGGGCGCGGCGCAGGGCTGCGGGCTGCCGGCTTGCGGGCGGGAGGGCAGAGGACTAAGAAGGGGCTGTGGGGGAGAGCCCGGGCCGAGGGGCCTGGCGTGCGGCCGGCCGGGGCTGCGAGGCTGGAGGGCCGGGCGGGGGCCCCGCCCCCACGCCCCTCCACCCCCCCTACGCCCCCCACCCCCCCACCCCCCCACCCCCCCACCCCTGCTGGCCAGGGGTCCTGCGGCGGGGTGGGCGGCTGCAGAGGGTCGAGGGGCGGGGCGGCCGCAAAAGGAGTGGCGGGCAAAAGCCTACAGCACCCGGTATTCCCAGGCGGTCTCCCATCCAAGTACTAACCAGGCCCGACCCTGCTTAGCTTCCGAGATCAGACGAGATCGGGCGCGTTCAGGGTGGTATGGCCGTAGACGCTGGGACCGGGCTCCCGGCGCCCCAAGAGCAGCCGCCCGGCCTGCATGGTGAGCGCGCGCCAGGCTGCTGGGCCGCTCCGGTCGCGAGCCTCTCCCCGCTGGCCTGGCCGGCTCAGCCAGCGCCGCGCCACCCGCCTGCTCCCCGCCTCCTCAGGAGGCCGCGGGCGTGGACAGCGCGTTACTCCTTGCCCGCAGCGAGGCCCCTTGGCGCCGCCCGTGGCTCCACGGGGCCTCTGCCACTTCCCTGGCGGTGACAGAAGCCAGAGAGACAGGGGTTGGGAGTTGGGGTGGGCGGGGGGAGGAAGGAGGGACGCACAGGCTGGGTCACGGACTGGGACAGACGCGCTGAGGCTGTGTTGAAGTGGCAGCTCCCCCACCGGAGTGCGGTCGTGCCCGGGGCTAGGCTCCGCTAAGGAGGCAGTGCCCGGGCGGTGGCAGTCACCGTGGGACCCCGGGGCAGGCCTCCAGGGTCTGCGGAGTGCCGGTGGGGTCCCAGCCCCGCCCGGGGTCCCGCACGCGGGAGGAGCGGCGCAGCCCCAGGCAGCCTCCTGGTGTGCGCTGTGGGCCTGCCTGCCTGCCCGCTCTTCCCCGGTGGTGGTCTCTCCAGGAGGCCCAGGGCGCGGGTCGCGCGCGCGCAGGTGCCTCGCTCCCTCCCTCCGCTGGTTTCTCCCGGCTCTTTTGTGGCTGTGCGCCGGGGGCCACCGCGGCCGGCCGGCGCGAACGGAGGGCGCCTGGCCCTCGGGGGCGAAGGGAGGGCGGCGGGGGAGGGGCCGCGGTGCCTGCCAGCGGAGACGGAGGCCTCCGGCGGGGTGGGCGGGTGGGCGTCCGCCTGGCCCGGGGTCCGGGGACACCCGGAGCCTGTGTCTCGGGGCCCAGGTGCAGGCAGAGGGATGGTCGTCCCCTGGGCTCGGCCCCGAGGTGCCAGGGTCCCGCACGGCCTTGGCTGGAGAAAGCCGCCCAAGGCCGGTGGAGGCCGGCGCCGGCAGGCAGCCCTGGGCTTGGGCGTTGGGGGGCGGCGTTGGGGGCGCGGCGCAGGGCTGCGGGCTGCCGGCTTGCGGGCGGGAGGGCAGAGGAATAAGAAGGGGCTGTGGGGGGGAGCCCGGGCCGAGGGGCCTGGCGTGCGGCCGGCCGGGGCTGCGAGGCTGGAGGGCCGGGCGGGGGCCCCGCCCCCACGCCCCTCCACCCCCCCTACGCCCCCCACCCCCCCACCCCCCCACCCCCCCACCCCTGCTGGCCAGGGGTCCTGCGGCGGGGTGGGCGGCTGCAGAGGGTCGAGGGGCGGGGCTGCCGCAAAAGGAGTGGCGGGCAAAAGCCTACAGCACCCGGTATTCCCAGGCGGTCTCCCATCCAAGTACTAACCAGGCCCGACCCTGCTTAGCTTCCGAGATCAGACGAGATCGGGCGCGTTCAGGGTGGTATGGCCGTAGACGCTGGGACCGGGCTCCCGGCGCCCCAAGAGCAGCCGCCCGGCCTGCATGGTGAGCGCGCGCCAGGCTGCTGGGCCGCTCCGGTCGCGAGCCTCTCCCCGCTGGCCTGGCCGGCTCAGCCAGCGCCGCGCCACCCGCCTGCTCCCCGCCTCCTCAGGAGGCCGCGGGCGTGGACAGCGCGTTACTCCTTGCCCGCAGCGAGGCCCCTTGGCGCCGCCCGTGGCTCCACGGGGCCTCTGCCACTTCCCTGGCGGTGACAGAAGCCAGAGAGACAGGGGTTGGGAGTTGGGGTGGGCGGGGGGAGGAAGGAGGGACGCACAGGCTGGGTCACGGACTGGGACAGACGCGCTGAGGCTGTGTTGAAGTGGCAGCTCCCCCACCGGAGTGCGGTCGTGCCCGGGGCTGGGCTCCGCTAAGGAGGCAGTGCCCGGGCGGTGGCAGTCACCGTGGGACCCCGGGGCAGGCCTCCAGGGTCTGCGGAGTGCCGGTGGGGTCCCAGCCCCGCCCGGGGTCCCGCACGCGGGAGGAGCGGCGCAGCCCCAGGCAGCCTCCTGGTGTGCGCTGTGGGCCTGCCTGCCTGCCCGCTCTTCCCCGGTGGTGGTCTCTCCCGGAGGCCCAGGGCGCGGGTCGCGCGCGCGCAGGTGCCTCGCTCCCTCGCTCCGCTGGTTTCTCCCGGCTCTTTTGTGGCTGTGCGCCGGGGGCCACCGCGGCCGGCCGGCGCGAACGGAGGGCGCCTGGCCCTCGGGGGCGAAGGGAGGGCGGCGGGGGAGGGGCCGCGGTGCCTGCCAGCGGAGACGGAGGCCTCCGGCGGGGTGGGGCGGGTGGGCGTCCGCCTGGCCCGGGGTCCGGGGACACCCGGAGCCTGTGTCTCGGGGCCCAGGTGCAGGCAGAGGGATGGTCGTCCCCTGGGCTCGGCCCCGAGGTGCCAGGGTCCCGCACGGCCTTGGCTGGAGAAAGCCGCCCAAGGCCGGTGGAGGCCGGCGCCGGCAGGCAGCCCTGGGCTTGGGCGTTGGGGGGCGGCGTTGGGGGCGCGGCGCAGGGCTGCGGGCTGCCGGCTTGCGGGCGGGAGGGCAGAGGACTAAGAAGGGGCTGTGGGGGGGAGCCCGGGCCGAGGGGCCTGGCGTGCGGCCGGCCGGGGCTGCGAGGCTGGAGGGCCGGGCGGGGGCCCCGCCCCCACGCCCCTCCACCCCCCCTACGCCCCCCACCCCCCCACCCCCCCACCCCTGCTGGCCAGGGGTCCTGCGGCGGGGTGGGCGGCTGCAGAGGGTCGAGGGGCGGGGCGGCCGCAAAAGGAGTGGCGGGCAAAAGCCTACAGCACCCGGTATTCCCAGGCGGTCTCCCATCCAAGTACTAACCAGGCCCGACCCTGCTTAGCTTCCGAGATCAGACGAGATCGGGCGCGTTCAGGGTGGTATGGCCGTAGACGCTGGGACCGGGCTCCCGGCGCCCCAAGAGCAGCCGCCCGGCCTGCATGGTGAGCGCGCGCCAGGCTGCTGGGCCGCTCCGGTCGCGAGCCTCTCCCCGCTGGCCTGGCCGGCTCAGCCAGCGCCGCGCCACCCGCCTGCTCCCCGCCTCCTCAGGAGGCCGCGGGCGTGGACAGCGCGTTACTCCTTGCCCGCAGCGAGGCCCCTTGGCGCCGCCCGTGGCTCCACGGGGCCTCTGCCACTTCCCTGGCGGTGACAGAAGCCAGAGAGACAGGGGTTGGGAGTTGGGGTGGGCGGGGGGAGGAAGGAGGGACGCACAGGCTGGGTCACGGACTGGGACAGACGCGCTGAGGCTGTGTTGAAGTGGCAGCTCCCCCACCGGAGTGCGGTCGTGCCCGGGGCTGGGCTCCGCTAAGGAGGCAGTGCCCGGGCGGTGGCAGTCACCGTGGGACCCCGGGGCAGGCCTCCAGGGTCTGCGGAGTGCCGGTGGGGTCCCAGCCCCGCCCGGGGTCCCGCACGCGGGAGGAGCGGCGCAGCCCCAGGCAGCCTCCTGGTGTGCGCTGTGGGCCTGCCTGCCTGCCCGCTCTTCCCCGGTGGTGGTCTCTCCCGGAGGCCCAGGGCGCGGGTCGCGCGCGCGCAGGTGCCTCGCTCCCTCGCTCCGCTGGTTTCTCCCGGCTCTTTTGTGGCTGTGCGCCGGGGGCCACCGCGGCCGGCCGGCGCGAACGGAGGGCGCCTGGCCCTCGGGGGCGAAGGGAGGGCGGCGGGGGAGGGGCCGCGGTGCCTGCCAGCGGAGACGGAGGCCTCCGGCGGGGTGGGGCGGGTGGGCGTCCGCCTGGCCCGGGGTCCGGGGACACCCGGAGCCTGTGTCTCGGGGCCCAGGTGCAGGCAGAGGGATGGTCGTCCCCTGGGCTCGGCCCCGAGGTGCCAGGGTCCCGCACGGCCTTGGCTGGAGAAAGCCGCCCAAGGCCGGTGGAGGCCGGCGCCGGCAGGCAGCCCTGGGCTTGGGCGTTGGGGGGCGGCGTTGGGGGCGCGGCGCAGGGCTGCGGGCTGCCGGCTTGCGGGCGGGAGGGCAGAGGACTAAGAAGGGGCTGTGGGGGAGAGCCCGGGCCGAGGGGCCTGGCGTGCGGCCGGCCGGGGCTGCGAGGCTGGAGGGCCGGGCGGGGGCCCCGCCCCCACGCCCCTCCACCCCCCCTACGCCCCCCACCCCCCCACCCCCCCACCCCCCCACCCCTGCTGGCCAGGGGTCCTGCGGCGGGGTGGGCGGCTGCAGAGGGTCGAGGGGCGGGGCGGCCGCAAAAGGAGTGGCGGGCAAAAGCCTACAGCACCCGGTATTCCCAGGCGGTCTCCCATCCAAGTACTAACCAGGCCCGACCCTGCTTAGCTTCCGAGATCAGACGAGATCGGGCGCGTTCAGGGTGGTATGGCCGTAGACGCTGGGACCGGGCTCCCGGCGCCCCAAGAGCAGCCGCCCGGCCTGCATGGTGAGCGCGCGCCAGGCTGCTGGGCCGCTCCGGTCGCGAGCCTCTCCCCGCTGGCCTGGCCGGCTCAGCCAGCGCCGCGCCACCCGCCTGCTCCCCGCCTCCTCAGGAGGCCGCGGGCGTGGACAGCGCGTTACTCCTTGCCCGCAGCGAGGCCCCTTGGCGCCGCCCGTGGCTCCACGGGGCCTCTGCCACTTCCCTGGCGGTGACAGAAGCCAGAGAGACAGGGGTTGGGAGTTGGGGTGGGCGGGGGGAGGAAGGAGGGACGCACAGGCTGGGTCACGGACTGGGACAGACGCGCTGAGGCTGTGTTGAAGTGGCAGCTCCCCCACCGGAGTGCGGTCGTGCCCGGGGCTGGGCTCCGCTAAGGAGGCAGTGCCCGGGCGGTGGCAGTCACCGTGGGACCCCGGGGCAGGCCTCCAGGGTCTGCGGAGTGCCGGTGGGGTCCCAGCCCCGCCCGGGGTCCCGCACGCGGGAGGAGCGGCGCAGCCCCAGGCAGCCTCCTGGTGTGCGCTGTGGGCCTGCCTGCCTGCCCGCTCTTCCCCGGTGGTGGTCTCTCCCGGAGGCCCAGGGCGCGGGTCGCGCGCGCGCAGGTGCCTCGCTCCCTCGCTCCGCTGGTTTCTCCCGGCTCTTTTGTGGCTGTGCGCCGGGGGCCACCGCGGCCGGCCGGCGCGAACGGAGGGCGCCTGGCCCTCGGGGGCGAAGGGAGGGCGGCGGGGGAGGGGCCGCGGTGCCTGCCAGCGGAGACGGAGGCCTCCGGCGGGGTGGGGCGGGTGGGCGTCCGCCTGGCCCGGGGTCCGGGGACACCCGGAGCCTGTGTCTCGGGGCCCAGGTGCAGGCAGAGGGATGGTCGTCCCCTGGGCTCGGCCCCGAGGTGCCAGGGTCCCGCACGGCCTTGGCTGGAGAAAGCCGCCCAAGGCCGGTGGAGGCCGGCGCCGGCAGGCAGCCCTGGGCTTGGGCGTTGGGGGGCGGCGTTGGGGGCGCGGCGCAGGGCTGCGGGCTGCCGGCTTGCGGGCGGGAGGGCAGAGGACTAAGAAGGGGCTGTGGGGGGGAGCCCGGGCCGAGGGGCCTGGCGTGCGGCCGGCCGGGGCTGCGAGGCTGGAGGGCCGGGCGGGGGCCCCGCCCCCACGCCCCTCCACCCCCCCTACGCCCCCCACCCCCCCACCCCCCCACCCCTGCTGGCCAGGGGTCCTGCGGCGGGGTGGGCGGCTGCAGAGGGTCGAGGGGCGGGGCGGCCGCAAAAGGAGTGGCGGGCAAAAGCCTACAGCACCCGGTATTCCCAGGCGGTCTCCCATCCAAGTACTAACCAGGCCCGACCCTGCTTAGCTTCCGAGATCAGACGAGATCGGGCGCGTTCAGGGTGGTATGGCCGTAGACGCTGGGACCGGGCTCCCGGCGCCCCAAGAGCAGCCGCCCGGCCTGCATGGTGAGCGCGCGCCAGGCTGCTGGGCCGCTCCGGTCGCGAGCCTCTCCCCGCTGGCCTGGCCGGCTCAGCCAGCGCCGCGCCACCCGCCTGCTCCCCGCCTCCTCAGGAGGCCGCGGGCGTGGACAGCGCGTTACTCCTTGCCCGCAGCGAGGCCCCTTGGCGCCGCCCGTGGCTCCACGGGGCCTCTGCCACTTCCCTGGCGGTGACAGAAGCCAGAGAGACAGGGGTTGGGAGTTGGGGTGGGCGGGGGGAGGAAGGAGGGACGCACAGGCTGGGTCACGGACTGGGACAGACGCGCTGAGGCTGTGTTGAAGTGGCAGCTCCCCCACCGGAGTGCGGTCGTGCCCGGGGCTGGGCTCCGCTAAGGAGGCAGTGCCCGGGCGGTGGCAGTCACCGTGGGACCCCGGGGCAGGCCTCCAGGGTCTGCGGAGTGCCGGTGGGGTCCCAGCCCCGCCCGGGGTCCCGCACGCGGGAGGAGCGGCGCAGCCCCAGGCAGCCTCCTGGTGTGCGCTGTGGGCCTGCCTGCCTGCCCGCTCTTCCCCGGTGGTGGTCTCTCCCGGAGGCCCAGGGCGCGGGTCGCGCGCGCGCAGGTGCCTCGCTCCCTCCCTCCGCTGGTTTCTCCCGGCTCTTTTGTGGCTGTGCGCCGGGGGCCACCGCGGCCGGCCGGCGCGAACGGAGGGCGCCTGGCCCTCGGGGGCGAAGGGAGGGCGGCGGGGGAGGGGCCGCGGTGCCTGCCAGCGGAGACGGAGGCCTCCGGCGGGGTGGGGCGGGTGGGCGTCCGCCTGGCCCGGGGTCCGGGGACACCCGGAGCCTGTGTCTCGGGGCCCAGGTGCAGGCAGAGGGATGGTCGTCCCCTGGGCTCGGCCCCGAGGTGCCAGGGTCCCGCACGGCCTTGGCTGGAGAAAGCCGCCCAAGGCCGGTGGAGGCCGGCGCCGGCAGGCAGCCCTGGGCTTGGGCGTTGGGGGGCGGCGTTGGGGGCGCGGCGCAGGGCTGCGGGCTGCCGGCTTGCGGGCGGGAGGGCAGAGGACTAAGAAGGGGCTGTGGGGGGGAGCCCGGGCCGAGGGGCCTGGCGTGCGGCCGGCCGGGGCTGCGAGGCTGGAGGGCCGGGCGGGGGCCCCGCCCCCACGCCCCTCCACCCCCCCTACGCCCCCCACCCCCCCACCCCCCCACCCCCCCACCCCTGCTGGCCAGGGGTCCTGCGGCGGGGTGGGCGGCTGCAGAGGGTCGAGGGGCGGGGCGGCCGCAAAAGGAGTGGCGGGCAAAAGCCTACAGCACCCGGTATTCCCAGGCGGTCTCCCATCCAAGTACTAACCAGGCCCGACCCTGCTTAGCTTCCGAGATCAGACGAGATCGGGCGCGTTCAGGGTGGTATGGCCGTAGACGCTGGGACCGGGCTCCCGGCGCCCCAAGAGCAGCCGCCCGGCCTGCATGGTGAGCGCGCGCCAGGCTGCTGGGCCGCTCCGGTCGCGAGCCTCTCCCCGCTGGCCTGGCCGGCTCAGCCAGCGCCGCGCCACCCGCCTGCTCCCCGCCTCCTCAGGAGGCCGCGGGCGTGGACAGCGCGTTACTCCTTGCCCGCAGCGAGGCCCCTTGGCGCCGCCCGTGGCTCCACGGGGCCTCTGCCACTTCCCTGGCGGTGACAGAAGCCAGAGAGACAGGGGTTGGGAGTTGGGGTGGGCGGGGGGAGGAAGGAGGGACGCACAGGCTGGGTCACGGACTGGGACAGACGCGCTGAGGCTGTGTTGAAGTGGCAGCTCCCCCACCGGAGTGCGGTCGTGCCCGGGGCTGGGCTCCGCTAAGGAGGCAGTGCCCGGGCGGTGGCAGTCACCGTGGGACCCCGGGGCAGGCCTCCAGGGTCTGCGGAGTGCCGGTGGGGTCCCAGCCCCGCCCGGGGTCCCGCACGCGGGAGGAGCGGCGCAGCCCCAGGCAGCCTCCTGGTGTGCGCTGTGGGCCTGCCTGCCTGCCCGCTCTTCCCCGGTGGTGGTCTCTCCCGGAGGCCCAGGGCGCGGGTCGCGCGCGCGCAGGTGCCTCGCTCCCTCCCTCCGCTGGTTTCTCCCGGCTCTTTTGTGGCTGTGCGCCGGGGGCCACCGCGGCCGGCCGGCGCGAACGGAGGGCGCCTGGCCCTCGGGGGCGAAGGGAGGGCGGCGGGGGAGGGGCCGCGGTGCCTGCCAGCGGAGACGGAGGCCTCCGGCGGGGTGGGGCGGGTGGGCGTCCGCCTGGCCCGGGGTCCGGGGACACCCGGAGCCTGTGTCTCGGGGCCCAGGTGCAGGCAGAGGGATGGTCGTCCCCTGGGCTCGGCCCCGAGGTGCCAGGGTCCCGCACGGCCTTGGCTGGAGAAAGCCGCCCAAGGCCGGTGGAGGCCGGCGCCGGCAGGCAGCCCTGGGCTTGGGCGTTGGGGGGCGGCGTTGGGGGCGCGGCGCAGGGCTGCGGGCTGCCGGCTTGCGGGCGGGAGGGCAGAGGACTAAGAAGGGGCTGTGGGGGGGAGCCCGGGCCGAGGGGCCTGGCGTGCGGCCGGCCGGGGCTGCGAGGCTGGAGGGCCGGGCGGGGGCCCCGCCCCCACGCCCCTCCACCCCCCCTACGCCCCCCACCCCCCCACCCCCCCACCCCCCCACCCCTGCTGGCCAGGGGTCCTGCGGCGGGGTGGGCGGCTGCAGAGGGTCGAGGGGCGGGGCGGCCGCAAAAGGAGTGGCGGGCAAAAGCCTACAGCACCCGGTATTCCCAGGCGGTCTCCCATCCAAGTACTAACCAGGCCCGACCCTGCTTAGCTTCCGAGATCAGACGAGATCGGGCGCGTTCAGGGTGGTATGGCCGTAGACGCTGGGACCGGGCTCCCGGCGCCCCAAGAGCAGCCGCCCGGCCTGCATGGTGAGCGCGCGCCAGGCTGCTGGGCCGCTCCGGTCGCGAGCCTCTCCCCGCTGGCCTGGCCGGCTCAGCCAGCGCCGCGCCACCCGCCTGCTCCCCGCCTCCTCAGGAGGCCGCGGGCGTGGACAGCGCGTTACTCCTTGCCCGCAGCGAGGCCCCTTGGCGCCGCCCGTGGCTCCACGGGGCCTCTGCCACTTCCCTGGCGGTGACAGAAGCCAGAGAGACAGGGGTTGGGAGTTGGGGTGGGCGGGGGGAGGAAGGAGGGACGCACAGGCTGGGTCACGGACTGGGACAGACGCGCTGAGGCTGTGTTGAAGTGGCAGCTCCCCCACCGGAGTGCGGTCGTGCCCGGGGCTGGGCTCCGCTAAGGAGGCAGTGCCCGGGCGGTGGCAGTCACCGTGGGACCCCGGGGCAGGCCTCCAGGGTCTGCGGAGTGCCGGTGGGGTCCCAGCCCCGCCCGGGGTCCCGCACGCGGGAGGAGCGGCGCAGCCCCAGGCAGCCTCCTGGTGTGCGCTGTGGGCCTGCCTGCCTGCCCGCTCTTCCCCGGTGGTGGTCTCTCCCGGAGGCCCAGGGCGCGGGTCGCGCGCGCGCAGGTGCCTCGCTCCCTCGCTCCGCTGGTTTCTCCCGGCTCTTTTGTGGCTGTGCGCCGGGGGCCACCGCGGCCGGCCGGCGCGAACGGAGGGCGCCTGGCCCTCGGGGGCGAAGGGAGGGCGGCGGGGGAGGGGCCGCGGTGCCTGCCAGCGGAGACGGAGGCCTCCGGCGGGGTGGGGCGGGTGGGCGTCCGCCTGGCCCGGGGTCCGGGGACACCCGGAGCCTGTGTCTCGGGGCCCAGGTGCAGGCAGAGGGATGGTCGTCCCCTGGGCTCGGCCCCGAGGTGCCAGGGTCCCGCACGGCCTTGGCTGGAGAAAGCCGCCCAAGGCCGGTGGAGGCCGGCGCCGGCAGGCAGCCCTGGGCTTGGGCGTTGGGGGGCGGCGTTGGGGGCGCGGCGCAGGGCTGCGGGCTGCCGGCTTGCGGGCGGGAGGGCAGAGGACTAAGAAGGGGCTGTGGGGGGGAGCCCGGGCCGAGGGGCCTGGCGTGCGGCCGGCCGGGGCTGCGAGGCTGGAGGGCCGGGCGGGGGCCCCGCCCCCACGCCCCTCCACCCCCCCTACGCCCCCCACCCCCCCACCCCCCCACCCCTGCTGGCCAGGGGTCCTGCGGCGGGGTGGGCGGCTGCAGAGGGTCGAGGGGCGGGGCGGCCGCAAAAGGAGTGGCGGGCAAAAGCCTACAGCACCCGGTATTCCCAGGCGGTCTCCCATCCAAGTACTAACCAGGCCCGACCCTGCTTAGCTTCCGAGATCAGACGAGATCGGGCGCGTTCAGGGTGGTATGGCCGTAGACGCTGGGACCGGGCTCCCGGCGCCCCAAGAGCAGCCGCCCGGCCTGCATGGTGAGCGCGCGCCAGGCTGCTGGGCCGCTCCGGTCGCGAGCCTCTCCCCGCTGGCCTGGCCGGCTCAGCCAGCGCCGCGCCACCCGCCTGCTCCCCGCCTCCTCAGGAGGCCGCGGGCGTGGACAGCGCGTTACTCCTTGCCCGCAGCGAGGCCCCTTGGCGCCGCCCGTGGCTCCACGGGGCCTCTGCCACTTCCCTGGCGGTGACAGAAGCCAGAGAGACAGGGGTTGGGAGTTGGGGTGGGCGGGGGGAGGAAGGAGGGACGCACAGGCTGGGTCACGGACTGGGACAGACGCGCTGAGGCTGTGTTGAAGTGGCAGCTCCCCCACCGGAGTGCGGTCGTGCCCGGGGCTGGGCTCCGCTAAGGAGGCAGTGCCCGGGCGGTGGCAGTCACCGTGGGACCCCGGGGCAGGCCTCCAGGGTCTGCGGAGTGCCGGTGGGGTCCCAGCCCCGCCCGGGGTCCCGCACGCGGGAGGAGCGGCGCAGCCCCAGGCAGCCTCCTGGTGTGCGCTGTGGGCCTGCCTGCCTGCCCGCTCTTCCCCGGTGGTGGTCTCTCCCGGAGGCCCAGGGCGCGGGTCGCGCGCGCGCAGGTGCCTCGCTCCCTCGCTCCGCTGGTTTCTCCCGGCTCTTTTGTGGCTGTGCGCCGGGGGCCACCGCGGCCGGCCGGCGCGAACGGAGGGCGCCTGGCCCTCGGGGGCGAAGGGAGGGCGGCGGGGGAGGGGCCGCGGTGCCTGCCAGCGGAGACGGAGGCCTCCGGCGGGGTGGGGCGGGTGGGCGTCCGCCTGGCCCGGGGTCCGGGGACCCCCGGAGCCTGTGTCTCGGGGCCCAGGTGCAGGCAGAGGGATGGTCGTCCCCTGGGCTCGGCCCCGAGGTGCCAGGGTCCCGCACGGCCTTGGCTGGAGAAAGCCGCCCAAGGCCGGTGGAGGCCGGCGCCGGCAGGCAGCCCTGGGCTTGGGCGTTGGGGGGCGGCGTTGGGGGCGCGGCGCAGGGCTGCGGGCTGCCGGCTTGCGGGCGGGAGGGCAGAGGACTAAGAAGGGGCTGTGGGGGGGAGCCCGGGCCGAGGGGCCTGGCGTGCGGCCGGCCGGGGCTGCGAGGCTGGAGGGCCGGGCGGGGGCCCCGCCCCCACGCCCCTCCACCCCCCCTACGCCCCCCACCCCCCCACCCCCCCACCCCCCCACCCCTGCTGGCCAGGGGTCCTGCGGCGGGGTGGGCGGCTGCAGAGGGTCGAGGGGCGGGGCGGCCGCAAAAGGAGTGGCGGGCAAAAGCCTACAGCACCCGGTATTCCCAGGCGGTCTCCCATCCAAGTACTAACCAGGCCCGACCCTGCTTAGCTTCCGAGATCAGACGAGATCGGGCGCGTTCAGGGTGGTATGGCCGTAGACGCTGGGACCGGGCTCCCGGCGCCCCAAGAGCAGCCGCCCGGCCTGCATGGTGAGCGCGCGCCAGGCTGCTGGGCCGCTCCGGTCGCGAGCCTCTCCCCGCTGGCCTGGCCGGCTCAGCCAGCGCCGCGCCACCCGCCTGCTCCCCGCCTCCTCAGGAGGCCGCGGGCGTGGACAGCGCGTTACTCCTTGCCCGCAGCGAGGCCCCTTGGCGCCGCCCGTGGCTCCACGGGGCCTCTGCCACTTCCCTGGCGGTGACAGAAGCCAGAGAGACAGGGGTTGGGAGTTGGGGTGGGCGGGGGGAGGAAGGAGGGACGCACAGGCTGGGTCACGGACTGGGACAGACGCGCTGAGGCTGTGTTGAAGTGGCAGCTCCCCCACCGGAGTGCGGTCGTGCCCGGGGCTGGGCTCCGCTAAGGAGGCAGTGCCCGGGCGGTGGCAGTCACCGTGGGACCCCGGGGCAGGCCTCCAGGGTCTGCGGAGTGCCGGTGGGGTCCCAGCCCCGCCCGGGGTCCCGCACGCGGGAGGAGCGGCGCAGCCCCAGGCAGCCTCCTGGTGTGCGCTGTGGGCCTGCCTGCCTGCCCGCTCTTCCCCGGTGGTGGTCTCTCCCGGAGGCCCAGGGCGCGGGTCGCGCGCGCGCAGGTGCCTCGCTCCCTCCCTCCGCTGGTTTCTCCCGGCTCTTTTGTGGCTGTGCGCCGGGGGCCACCGCGGCCGGCCGGCGCGAACGGAGGGCGCCTGGCCCTCGGGGGCGAAGGGAGGGCGGCGGGGGAGGGGCCGCGGTGCCTGCCAGCGGAGACGGAGGCCTCCGGCGGGGTGGGGCGGGTGGGCGTCCGCCTGGCCCGGGGTCCGGGGACACCCGGAGCCTGTGTCTCGGGGCCCAGGTGCAGGCAGAGGGATGGTCGTCCCCTGGGCTCGGCCCCGAGGTGCCAGGGTCCCGCACGGCCTTGGCTGGAGAAAGCCGCCCAAGGCCGGTGGAGGCCGGCGCCGGCAGGCAGCCCTGGGCTTGGGCGTTGGGGGGCGGCGTTGGGGGCGCGGCGCAGGGCTGCGGGCTGCCGGCTTGCGGGCGGGAGGGCAGAGGACTAAGAAGGGGCTGTGGGGGGGAGCCCGGGCCGAGGGGCCTGGCGTGCGGCCGGCCGGGGCTGCGAGGCTGGAGGGCCGGGCGGGGGCCCCGCCCCCACGCCCCTCCACCCCCCCTACGCCCCCCACCCCCCCACCCCCCCACCCCCCCACCCCTGCTGGCCAGGGGTCCTGCGGCGGGGTGGGCGGCTGCAGAGGGTCGAGGGGCGGGGCGGCCGCAAAAGGAGTGGCGGGCAAAAGCCTACAGCACCCGGTATTCCCAGGCGGTCTCCCATCCAAGTACTAACCAGGCCCGACCCTGCTTAGCTTCCGAGATCAGACGAGATCGGGCGCGTTCAGGGTGGTATGGCCGTAGACGCTGGGACCGGGCTCCCGGCGCCCCAAGAGCAGCCGCCCGGCCTGCATGGTGAGCGCGCGCCAGGCTGCTGGGCCGCTCCGGTCGCGAGCCTCTCCCCGCTGGCCTGGCCGGCTCAGCCAGCGCCGCGCCACCCGCCTGCTCCCCGCCTCCTCAGGAGGCCGCGGGCGTGGACAGCGCGTTACTCCTTGCCCGCAGCGAGGCCCCTTGGCGCCGCCCGTGGCTCCACGGGGCCTCTGCCACTTCCCTGGCGGTGACAGAAGCCAGAGAGACAGGGGTTGGGAGTTGGGGTGGGCGGGGGGAGGAAGGAGGGACGCACAGGCTGGGTCACGGACTGGGACAGACGCGCTGAGGCTGTGTTGAAGTGGCAGCTCCCCCACCGGAGTGCGGTCGTGCCCGGGGCTGGGCTCCGCTAAGGAGGCAGTGCCCGGGCGGTGGCAGTCACCGTGGGACCCCGGGGCAGGCCTCCAGGGTCTGCGGAGTGCCGGTGGGGTCCCAGCCCCGCCCGGGGTCCCGCACGCGGGAGGAGCGGCGCAGCCCCAGGCAGCCTCCTGGTGTGCGCTGTGGGCCTGCCTGCCTGCCCGCTCTTCCCCGGTGGTGGTCTCTCCCGGAGGCCCAGGGCGCGGGTCGCGCGCGCGCAGGTGCCTCGCTCCCTCCCTCCGCTGGTTTCTCCCGGCTCTTTTGTGGCTGTGCGCCGGGGGCCACCGCGGCCGGCCGGCGCGAACGGAGGGCGCCTGGCCCTCGGGGGCGAAGGGAGGGCGGCGGGGGAGGGGCCGCGGTGCCTGCCAGCGGAGACGGAGGCCTCCGGCGGGGTGGGGCGGGTGGGCGTCCGCCTGGCCCGGGGTCCGGGGACACCCGGAGCCTGTGTCTCGGGGCCCAGGTGCAGGCAGAGGGATGGTCGTCCCCTGGGCTCGGCCCCGAGGTGCCAGGGTCCCGCACGGCCTTGGCTGGAGAAAGCCGCCCAAGGCCGGTGGAGGCCGGCGCCGGCAGGCAGCCCTGGGCTTGGGCGTTGGGGGGCGGCGTTGGGGGCGCGGCGCAGGGCTGCGGGCTGCCGGCTTGCGGGCGGGAGGGCAGAGGACTAAGAAGGGGCTGTGGGGGGGAGCCCGGGCCGAGGGGCCTGGCGTGCGGCCGGCCGGGGCTGCGAGGCTGGAGGGCCGGGCGGGGGCCCCGCCCCCACGCCCCTCCACCCCCCCTACGCCCCCACCCCCCCACCCCCCCACCCCTGCTGGCCAGGGGTCCTGCGGCGGGGTGGGCGGCTGCAGAGGGTCGAGGGGCGGGGCGGCCGCAAAAGGAGTGGCGGGCAAAAGCCTACAGCACCCGGTATTCCCAGGCGGTCTCCCATCCAAGTACTAACCAGGCCCGACCCTGCTTAGCTTCCGAGATCAGACGAGATCGGGCGCGTTCAGGGTGGTATGGCCGTAGACGCTGGGACCGGGCTCCCGGCGCCCCAAGAGCAGCCGCCCGGCCTGCATGGTGAGCGCGCGCCAGGCTGCTGGGCCGCTCCGGTCGCGAGCCTCTCCCCGCTGGCCTGGCCGGCTCAGCCAGCGCCGCGCCACCCGCCTGCTCCCCGCCTCCTCAGGAGGCCGCGGGCGTGGACAGCGCGTTACTCCTTGCCCGCAGCGAGGCCCCTTGGCGCCGCCCGTGGCTCCACGGGGCCTCTGCCACTTCCCTGGCGGTGACAGAAGCCAGAGAGACAGGGGTTGGGAGTTGGGGTGGGCGGGGGGAGGAAGGAGGGACGCACAGGCTGGGTCACGGACTGGGACAGACGCGCTGAGGCTGTGTTGAAGTGGCAGCTCCCCCACCGGAGTGCGGTCGTGCCCGGGGCTGGGCTCCGCTAAGGAGGCAGTGCCCGGGCGGTGGCAGTCACCGTGGGACCCCGGGGCAGGCCTCCAGGGTCTGCGGAGTGCCGGTGGGGTCCCAGCCCCGCCCGGGGTCCCGCACGCGGGAGGAGCGGCGCAGCCCCAGGCAGCCTCCTGGTGTGCGCTGTGGGCCTGCCTGCCTGCCCGCTCTTCCCCGGTGGTGGTCTCTCCCGGAGGCCCAGGGCGCGGGTCGCGCGCGCGCAGGTGCCTCGCTCCCTCGCTCCGCTGGTTTCTCCCGGCTCTTTTGTGGCTGTGCGCCGGGGGCCACCGCGGCCGGCCGGCGCGAACGGAGGGCGCCTGGCCCTCGGGGGCGAAGGGAGGGCGGCGGGGGAGGGGCCGCGGTGCCTGCCAGCGGAGACGGAGGCCTCCGGCGGGGTGGGGCGGGTGGGCGTCCGCCTGGCCCGGGGTCCGGGGACCCCCGGAGCCTGTGTCTCGGGGCCCAGGTGCAGGCAGAGGGATGGTCGTCCCCTGGGCTCGGCCCCGAGGTGCCAGGGTCCCGCACGGCCTTGGCTGGAGAAAGCCGCCCAAGGCCGGTGGAGGCCGGCGCCGGCAGGCAGCCCTGGGCTTGGGCGTTGGGGGGCGGCGTTGGGGGCGCGGCGCAGGGCTGCGGGCTGCCGGCTTGCGGGCGGGAGGGCAGAGGACTAAGAAGGGGCTGTGGGGGGGAGCCCGGGCCGAGGGGCCTGGCGTGCGGCCGGCCGGGGCTGCGAGGCTGGAGGGCCGGGCGGGGGCCCCGCCCCCACGCCCCTCCACCCCCCCTACGCCCCCCACCCCCCCACCCCCCCACCCCCCCACCCCTGCTGGCCAGGGGTCCTGCGGCGGGGTGGGCGGCTGCAGAGGGTCGAGGGGCGGGGCGGCCGCAAAAGGAGTGGCGGGCAAAAGCCTACAGCACCCGGTATTCCCAGGCGGTCTCCCATCCAAGTACTAACCAGGCCCGACCCTGCTTAGCTTCCGAGATCAGACGAGATCGGGCGCGTTCAGGGTGGTATGGCCGTAGACGCTGGGACCGGGCTCCCGGCGCCCCAAGAGCAGCCGCCCGGCCTGCATGGTGAGCGCGCGCCAGGCTGCTGGGCCGCTCCGGTCGCGAGCCTCTCCCCGCTGGCCTGGCCGGCTCAGCCAGCGCCGCGCCACCCGCCTGCTCCCCGCCTCCTCAGGAGGCCGCGGGCGTGGACAGCGCGTTACTCCTTGCCCGCAGCGAGGCCCCTTGGCGCCGCCCGTGGCTCCACGGGGCCTCTGCCACTTCCCTGGCGGTGACAGAAGCCAGAGAGACAGGGGTTGGGAGTTGGGGTGGGCGGGGGGAGGAAGGAGGGACGCACAGGCTGGGTCACGGACTGGGACAGACGCGCTGAGGCTGTGTTGAAGTGGCAGCTCCCCCACCGGAGTGCGGTCGTGCCCGGGGCTGGGCTCCGCTAAGGAGGCAGTGCCCGGGCGGTGGCAGTCACCGTGGGACCCCGGGGCAGGCCTCCAGGGTCTGCGGAGTGCCGGTGGGGTCCCAGCCCCGCCCGGGGTCCCGCACGCGGGAGGAGCGGCGCAGCCCCAGGCAGCCTCCTGGTGTGCGCTGTGGGCCTGCCTGCCTGCCCGCTCTTCCCCGGTGGTGGTCTCTCCCGGAGGCCCAGGGCGCGGGTCGCGCGCGCGCAGGTGCCTCGCTCCCTCCCTCCGCTGGTTTCTCCCGGCTCTTTTGTGGCTGTGCGCCGGGGGCCACCGCGGCCGGCCGGCGCGAACGGAGGGCGCCTGGCCCTCGGGGGCGAAGGGAGGGCGGCGGGGGAGGGGCCGCGGTGCCTGCCAGCGGAGACGGAGGCCTCCGGCGGGGTGGGGCGGGTGGGCGTCCGCCTGGCCCGGGGTCCGGGGACACCCGGAGCCTGTGTCTCGGGGCCCAGGTGCAGGCAGAGGGATGGTCGTCCCCTGGGCTCGGCCCCGAGGTGCCAGGGTCCCGCACGGCCTTGGCTGGAGAAAGCCGCCCAAGGCCGGTGGAGGCCGGCGCCGGCAGGCAGCCCTGGGCTTGGGCGTTGGGGGGCGGCGTTGGGGGCGCGGCGCAGGGCTGCGGGCTGCCGGCTTGCGGGCGGGAGGGCAGAGGACTAAGAAGGGGCTGTGGGGGGGAGCCCGGGCCGAGGGGCCTGGCGTGCGGCCGGCCGGGGCTGCGAGGCTGGAGGGCCGGGCGGGGGCCCCGCCCCCACGCCCCTCCACCCCCCCTACGCCCCCCACCCCCCCACCCCCCCACCCCCCCACCCCTGCTGGCCAGGGGTCCTGCGGCGGGGTGGGCGGCTGCAGAGGGTCGAGGGGCGGGGCGGCCGCAAAAGGAGTGGCGGGCAAAAGCCTACAGCACCCGGTATTCCCAGGCGGTCTCCCATCCAAGTACTAACCAGGCCCGACCCTGCTTAGCTTCCGAGATCAGACGAGATCGGGCGCGTTCAGGGTGGTATGGCCGTAGACGCTGGGACCGGGCTCCCGGCGCCCCAAGAGCAGCCGCCCGGCCTGCATGGTGAGCGCGCGCCAGGCTGCTGGGCCGCTCCGGTCGCGAGCCTCTCCCCGCTGGCCTGGCCGGCTCAGCCAGCGCCGCGCCACCCGCCTGCTCCCCGCCTCCTCAGGAGGCCGCGGGCGTGGACAGCGCGTTACTCCTTGCCCGCAGCGAGGCCCCTTGGCGCCGCCCGTGGCTCCACGGGGCCTCTGCCACTTCCCTGGCGGTGACAGAAGCCAGAGAGACAGGGGTTGGGAGTTGGGGTGGGCGGGGGGAGGAAGGAGGGACGCACAGGCTGGGTCACGGACTGGGACAGACGCGCTGAGGCTGTGTTGAAGTGGCAGCTCCCCCACCGGAGTGCGGTCGTGCCCGGGGCTGGGCTCCGCTAAGGAGGCAGTGCCCGGGCGGTGGCAGTCACCGTGGGACCCCGGGGCAGGCCTCCAGGGTCTGCGGAGTGCCGGTGGGGTCCCAGCCCCGCCCGGGGTCCCGCACGCGGGAGGAGCGGCGCAGCCCCAGGCAGCCTCCTGGTGTGCGCTGTGGGCCTGCCTGCCTGCCCGCTCTTCCCCGGTGGTGGTCTCTCCTGGAGGCCCAGGGCGCGGGTCGCGCGCGCGCAGGTGCCTCGCTCCCTCCCTCCGCTGGTTTCTCCCGGCTCTTTTGTGGCTGTGCGCCGGGGGCCACCGCGGCCGGCCGGCGCGAACGGAGGGCGCCTGGCCCTCGGGGGCGAAGGGAGGGCGGCGGGGGAGGGGCCGCGGTGCCTGCCAGCGGAGACGGAGGCCTCCGGCGGGGTGGGGCGGGTGGGCGTCCGCCTGGCCCGGGGTCCGGGGACACCCGGAGCCTGTGTCTCGGGGCCCAGGTGCAGGCAGAGGGATGGTCGTCCCCTGGGCTCGGCCCCGAGGTGCCAGGGTCCCGCACGGCCTTGGCTGGAGAAAGCCGCCCAAGGCCGGTGGAGGCCGGCGCCGGCAGGCAGCCCTGGGCTTGGGCGTTGGGGGGCGGCGTTGGGGGCGCGGCGCAGGGCTGCGGGCTGCCGGCTTGCGGGCGGGAGGGCAGAGGACTAAGAAGGGGCTGTGGGGGGGAGCCCGGGCCGAGGGGCCTGGCGTGCGGCCGGCCGGGGCTGCGAGGCTGGAGGGCCGGGCGGGGGCCCCGCCCCCACGCCCCTCCACCCCCCCTACGCCCCCCACCCCCCCACCCCTGCTGGCCAGGGGTCCTGCGGCGGGGTGGGCGGCTGCAGAGGGTCGAGGGGCGGGGCGGCCGCAAAAGGAGTGGCGGGCAAAAGCCTACAGCACCCGGTATTCCCAGGCGGTCTCCCATCCAAGTACTAACCAGGCCCGACCCTGCTTAGCTTCCGAGATCAGACGAGATCGGGCGCGTTCAGGGTGGTATGGCCGTAGACGCTGGGACCGGGCTCCCGGCGCCCCAAGAGCAGCCGCCCGGCCTGCATGGTGAGCGCGCGCCAGGCTGCTGGGCCGCTCCGGTCGCGAGCCTCTCCCCGCTGGCCTGGCCGGCTCAGCCAGCGCCGCGCCACCCGCCTGCTCCCCGCCTCCTCAGGAGGCCGCGGGCGTGGACAGCGCGTTACTCCTTGCCCGCAGCGAGGCCCCTTGGCGCCGCCCGTGGCTCCACGGGGCCTCTGCCACTTCCCTGGCGGTGACAGAAGCCAGAGAGACAGGGGTTGGGAGTTGGGGTGGGCGGGGGGAGGAAGGAGGGACGCACAGGCTGGGTCACGGACTGGGACAGACGCGCTGAGGCTGTGTTGAAGTGGCAGCTCCCCCACCGGAGTGCGGTCGTGCCCGGGGCTGGGCTCCGCTAAGGAGGCAGTGCCCGGGCGGTGGCAGTCACCGTGGGACCCCGGGGCAGGCCTCCAGGGTCTGCGGAGTGCCGGTGGGGTCCCAGCCCCGCCCGGGGTCCCGCACGCGGGAGGAGCGGCGCAGCCCCAGGCAGCCTCCTGGTGTGCGCTGTGGGCCTGCCTGCCTGCCCGCTCTTCCCCGGTGGTGGTCTCTCCCGGAGGCCCAGGGCGCGGGTCGCGCGCGCGCAGGTGCCTCGCTCCCTCCCTCCGCTGGTTTCTCCCGGCTCTTTTGTGGCTGTGCGCCGGGGGCCACCGCGGCCGGCCGGCGCGAACGGAGGGCGCCTGGCCCTCGGGGGCGAAGGGAGGGCGGCGGGGGAGGGGCCGCGGTGCCTGCCAGCGGAGACGGAGGCCTCCGGCGGGGTGGGGCGGGTGGGCGTCCGCCTGGCCCGGGGTCCGGGGACACCCGGAGCCTGTGTCTCGGGGCCCAGGTGCAGGCAGAGGGATGGTCGTCCCCTGGGCTCGGCCCCGAGGTGCCAGGGTCCCGCACGGCCTTGGCTGGAGAAAGCCGCCCAAGGCCGGTGGAGGCCGGCGCCGGCAGGCAGCCCTGGGCTTGGGCGTTGGGGGGCGGCGTTGGGGGCGCGGCGCAGGGCTGCGGGCTGCCGGCTTGCGGGCGGGAGGGCAGAGGACTAAGAAGGGGCTGTGGGGGGGAGCCCGGGCCGAGGGGCCTGGCGTGCGGCCGGCCGGGGCTGCGAGGCTGGAGGGCCGGGCGGGGGCCCCGCCCCCACGCCCCTCCACCCCCCCTACGCCCCCCACCCCCCCACCCCCCACCCCCCCACCCCTGCTGGCCAGGGGTCCTGCGGCGGGGTGGGCGGCTGCAGAGGGTCGAGGGGCGGGGCTGCCGCAAAAGGAGTGGCGGGCAAAAGCCTACAGCACCCGGTATTCCCAGGCGGTCTCCCATCCAAGTACTAACCAGGCCCGACCCTGCTTAGCTTCCGAGATCAGACGAGATCGGGCGCGTTCAGGGTGGTATGGCCGTAGACGCTGGGACCGGGCTCCCGGCGCCCCAAGAGCAGCCGCCCGGCCTGCATGGTGAGCGCGCGCCAGGCTGCTGGGCCGCTCCGGTCGCGAGCCTCTCCCCGCTGGCCTGGCCGGCTCAGCCAGCGCCGCGCCACCCGCCTGCTCCCCGCCTCCTCAGGAGGCCGCGGGCGTGGACAGCGCGTTACTCCTTGCCCGCAGCGAGGCCCCTTGGCGCCGCCCGTGGCTCCACGGGGCCTCTGCCACTTCCCTGGCGGTGACAGAAGCCAGAGAGACAGGGGTTGGGAGTTGGGGTGGGCGGGGGGAGGAAGGAGGGACGCACAGGCTGGGTCACGGACTGGGACAGACGCGCTGAGGCTGTGTTGAAGTGGCAGCTCCCCCACCGGAGTGCGGTCGTGCCCGGGGCTGGGCTCCGCTAAGGAGGCAGTGCCCGGGCGGTGGCAGTCACCGTGGGACCCCGGGGCAGGCCTCCAGGGTCTGCGGAGTGCCGGTGGGGTCCCAGCCCCGCCCGGGGTCCCGCACGCGGGAGGAGCGGCGCAGCCCCAGGCAGCCTCCTGGTGTGCGCTGTGGGCCTGCCTGCCTGCCCGCTCTTCCCCGGTGGTGGTCTCTCCCGGAGGCCCAGGGCGCGGGTCGCGCGCGCGCAGGTGCCTCGCTCCCTCGCTCCGCTGGTTTCTCCCGGCTCTTTTGTGGCTGTGCGCCGGGGGCCACCGCGGCCGGCCGGCGCGAACGGAGGGCGCCTGGCCCTCGGGGGCGAAGGGAGGGCGGCGGGGGAGGGGCCGCGGTGCCTGCCAGCGGAGACGGAGGCCTCCGGCGGGGTGGGGCGGGTGGGCGTCCGCCTGGCCCGGGGTCCGGGGACACCCGGAGCCTGTGTCTCGGGGCCCAGGTGCAGGCAGAGGGATGGTCGTCCCCTGGGCTCGGCCCCGAGGTGCCAGGGTCCCGCACGGCCTTGGCTGGAGAAAGCCGCCCAAGGCCGGTGGAGGCCGGCGCCGGCAGGCAGCCCTGGGCTTGGGCGTTGGGGGGCGGCGTTGGGGGCGCGGCGCAGGGCTGCGGGCTGCCGGCTTGCGGGCGGGAGGGCAGAGGACTAAGAAGGGGCTGTGGGGGAGAGCCCGGGCCGAGGGGCCTGGCGTGCGGCCGGCCGGGGCTGCGAGGCTGGAGGGCCGGGCGGGGGCCCCGCCCCCACGCCCCTCCACCCCCCCTACGCCCCCCACCCCCCCACCCCCCCACCCCCCCACCCCTGCTGGCCAGGGGTCCTGCGGCGGGGTGGGCGGCTGCAGAGGGTCGAGGGGCGGGGCGGCCGCAAAAGGAGTGGCGGGCAAAAGCCTACAGCACCCGGTATTCCCAGGCGGTCTCCCATCCAAGTACTAACCAGGCCCGACCCTGCTTAGCTTCCGAGATCAGACGAGATCGGGCGCGTTCAGGGTGGTATGGCCGTAGACGCTGGGACCGGGCTCCCGGCGCCCCAAGAGCAGCCGCCCGGCCTGCATGGTGAGCGCGCGCCAGGCTGCTGGGCCGCTCCGGTCGCGAGCCTCTCCCCGCTGGCCTGGCCGGCTCAGCCAGCGCCGCGCCACCCGCCTGCTCCCCGCCTCCTCAGGAGGCCGCGGGCGTGGACAGCGCGTTACTCCTTGCCCGCAGCGAGGCCCCTTGGCGCCGCCCGTGGCTCCACGGGGCCTCTGCCACTTCCCTGGCGGTGACAGAAGCCAGAGAGACAGGGGTTGGGAGTTGGGGTGGGCGGGGGGAGGAAGGAGGGACGCACAGGCTGGGTCACGGACTGGGACAGACGCGCTGAGGCTGTGTTGAAGTGGCAGCTCCCCCACCGGAGTGCGGTCGTGCCCGGGGCTGGGCTCCGCTAAGGAGGCAGTGCCCGGGCGGTGGCAGTCACCGTGGGACCCCGGGGCAGGCCTCCAGGGTCTGCGGAGTGCCGGTGGGGTCCCAGCCCCGCCCGGGGTCCCGCACGCGGGAGGAGCGGCGCAGCCCCAGGCAGCCTCCTGGTGTGCGCTGTGGGCCTGCCTGCCTGCCCGCTCTTCCCCGGTGGTGGTCTCTCCCGGAGGCCCAGGGCGCGGGTCGCGCGCGCGCAGGTGCCTCGCTCCCTCCCTCCGCTGGTTTCTCCCGGCTCTTTTGTGGCTGTGCGCCGGGGGCCACCGCGGCCGGCCGGCGCGAACGGAGGGCGCCTGGCCCTCGGGGGCGAAGGGAGGGCGGCGGGGGAGGGGCCGCGGTGCCTGCCAGCGGAGACGGAGGCCTCCGGCGGGGTGGGGCGGGTGGGCGTCCGCCTGGCCCGGGGTCCGGGGACACCCGGAGCCTGTGTCTCGGGGCCCAGGTGCAGGCAGAGGGATGGTCGTCCCCTGGGCTCGGCCCCGAGGTGCCAGGGTCCCGCACGGCCTTGGCTGGAGAAAGCCGCCCAAGGCCGGTGGAGGCCGGCGCCGGCAGGCAGCCCTGGGCTTGGGCGTTGGGGGGCGGCGTTGGGGGCGCGGCGCAGGGCTGCGGGCTGCCGGCTTGCGGGCGGGAGGGCAGAGGACTAAGAAGGGGCTGTGGGGGGGAGCCCGGGCCGAGGGGCCTGGCGTGCGGCCGGCCGGGGCTGCGAGGCTGGAGGGCCGGGCGGGGGCCCCGCCCCCACGCCCCTCCACCCCCCCTACGCCCCCCACCCCCCCACCCCCCCACCCCTGCTGGCCAGGGGTCCTGCGGCGGGGTGGGCGGCTGCAGAGGGTCGAGGGGCGGGGCGGCCGCAAAAGGAGTGGCGGGCAAAAGCCTACAGCACCCGGTATTCCCAGGCGGTCTCCCATCCAAGTACTAACCAGGCCCGACCCTGCTTAGCTTCCGAGATCAGACGAGATCGGGCGCGTTCAGGGTGGTATGGCCGTAGACGCTGGGACCGGGCTCCCGGCGCCCCAAGAGCAGCCGCCCGGCCTGCATGGTGAGCGCGCGCCAGGCTGCTGGGCCGCTCCGGTCGCGAGCCTCTCCCCGCTGGCCTGGCCGGCTCAGCCAGCGCCGCGCCACCCGCCTGCTCCCCGCCTCCTCAGGAGGCCGCGGGCGTGGACAGCGCGTTACTCCTTGCCCGCAGCGAGGCCCCTTGGCGCCGCCCGTGGCTCCACGGGGCCTCTGCCACTTCCCTGGCGGTGACAGAAGCCAGAGAGACAGGGGTTGGGAGTTGGGGTGGGCGGGGGGAGGAAGGAGGGACGCACAGGCTGGGTCACGGACTGGGACAGACGCGCTGAGGCTGTGTTGAAGTGGCAGCTCCCCCACCGGAGTGCGGTCGTGCCCGGGGCTGGGCTCCGCTAAGGAGGCAGTGCCCGGGCGGTGGCAGTCACCGTGGGACCCCGGGGCAGGCCTCCAGGGTCTGCGGAGTGCCGGTGGGGTCCCAGCCCCGCCCGGGGTCCCGCACGCGGGAGGAGCGGCGCAGCCCCAGGCAGCCTCCTGGTGTGCGCTGTGGGCCTGCCTGCCTGCCCGCTCTTCCCCGGTGGTGGTCTCTCCCGGAGGCCCAGGGCGCGGGTCGCGCGCGCGCAGGTGCCTCGCTCCCTCCCTCCGCTGGTTTCTCCCGGCTCTTTTGTGGCTGTGCGCCGGGGGCCACCGCGGCCGGCCGGCGCGAACGGAGGGCGCCTGGCCCTCGGGGGCGAAGGGAGGGCGGCGGGGGAGGGGCCGCGGTGCCTGCCAGCGGAGACGGAGGCCTCCGGCGGGGTGGGGCGGGTGGGCGTCCGCCTGGCCCGGGGTCCGGGGACACCCGGAGCCTGTGTCTCGGGGCCCAGGTGCAGGCAGAGGGATGGTCGTCCCCTGGGCTCGGCCCCGAGGTGCCAGGGTCCCGCACGGCCTTGGCTGGAGAAAGCCGCCCAAGGCCGGTGGAGGCCGGCGCCGGCAGGCAGCCCTGGGCTTGGGCGTTGGGGGGCGGCGTTGGGGGCGCGGCGCAGGGCTGCGGGCTGCCGGCTTGCGGGCGGGAGGGCAGAGGACTAAGAAGGGGCTGTGGGGGGGAGCCCGGGCCGAGGGGCCTGGCGTGCGGCCGGCCGGGGCTGCGAGGCTGGAGGGCCGGGCGGGGGCCCCGCCCCCACGCCCCTCCACCCCCCCACCCCCCCACCCCCCCACCCCTGCTGGCCAGGGGTCCTGCGGCGGGGTGGGCGGCTGCAGAGGGTCGAGGGGCGGGGCGGCCGCAAAAGGAGTGGCGGGCAAAAGCCTACAGCACCCGGTATTCCCAGGCGGTCTCCCATCCAAGTACTAACCAGGCCCGACCCTGCTTAGCTTCCGAGATCAGACGAGATCGGGCGCGTTCAGGGTGGTATGGCCGTAGACGCTGGGACCGGGCTCCCGGCGCCCCAAGAGCAGCCGCCCGGCCTGCATGGTGAGCGCGCGCCAGGCTGCTGGGCCGCTCCGGTCGCGAGCCTCTCCCCGCTGGCCTGGCCGGCTCAGCCAGCGCCGCGCCACCCGCCTGCTCCCCGCCTCCTCAGGAGGCCGCGGGCGTGGACAGCGCGTTACTCCTTGCCCGCAGCGAGGCCCCTTGGCGCCGCCCGTGGCTCCACGGGGCCTCTGCCACTTCCCTGGCGGTGACAGAAGCCAGAGAGACAGGGGTTGGGAGTTGGGGTGGGCGGGGGGAGGAAGGAGGGACGCACAGGCTGGGTCACGGACTGGGACAGACGCGCTGAGGCTGTGTTGAAGTGGCAGCTCCCCCACCGGAGTGCGGTCGTGCCCGGGGCTGGGCTCCGCTAAGGAGGCAGTGCCCGGGCGGTGGCAGTCACCGTGGGACCCCGGGGCAGGCCTCCAGGGTCTGCGGAGTGCCGGTGGGGTCCCAGCCCCGCCCGGGGTCCCGCACGCGGGAGGAGCGGCGCAGCCCCAGGCAGCCTCCTGGTGTGCGCTGTGGGCCTGCCTGCCTGCCCGCTCTTCCCCGGTGGTGGTCTCTCCCGGAGGCCCAGGGCGCGGGTCGCGCGCGCGCAGGTGCCTCGCTCCCTCCCTCCGCTGGTTTCTCCCGGCTCTTTTGTGGCTGTGCGCCGGGGGCCACCGCGGCCGGCCGGCGCGAACGGAGGGCGCCTGGCCCTCGGGGGCGAAGGGAGGGCGGCGGGGGAGGGGCCGCGGTGCCTGCCAGCGGAGACGGAGGCCTCCGGCGGGGTGGGGCGGGTGGGCGTCCGCCTGGCCCGGGGTCCGGGGACACCCGGAGCCTGTGTCTCGGGGCCCAGGTGCAGGCAGAGGGATGGTCGTCCCCTGGGCTCGGCCCCGAGGTGCCAGGGTCCCGCACGGCCTTGGCTGGAGAAAGCCGCCCAAGGCCGGTGGAGGCCGGCGCCGGCAGGCAGCCCTGGGCTTGGGCGTTGGGGGGCGGCGTTGGGGGCGCGGCGCAGGGCTGCGGGCTGCCGGCTTGCGGGCGGGAGGGCAGAGGACTAAGAAGGGGCTGTGGGGGGGAGCCCGGGCCGAGGGGCCTGGCGTGCGGCCGGCCGGGGCTGCGAGGCTGGAGGGCCGGGCGGGGGCCCCGCCCCCACGCCCCTCCACCCCCCCACCCCCCCACCCCCCCACCCCTGCTGGCCAGGGGTCCTGCGGCGGGGTGGGCGGCTGCAGAGGGTCGAGGGGCGGGGCGGCCGCAAAAGGAGTGGCGGGCAAAAGCCTACAGCACCCGGTATTCCCAGGCGGTCTCCCATCCAAGTACTAACCAGGCCCGACCCTGCTTAGCTTCCGAGATCAGACGAGATCGGGCGCGTTCAGGGTGGTATGGCCGTAGACGCTGGGACCGGGCTCCCGGCGCCCCAAGAGCAGCCGCCCGGCCTGCATGGTGAGCGCGCGCCAGGCTGCTGGGCCGCTCCGGTCGCGAGCCTCTCCCCGCTGGCCTGGCCGGCTCAGCCAGCGCCGCGCCACCCGCCTGCTCCCCGCCTCCTCAGGAGGCCGCGGGCGTGGACAGCGCGTTACTCCTTGCCCGCAGCGAGGCCCCTTGGCGCCGCCCGTGGCTCCACGGGGCCTCTGCCACTTCCCTGGCGGTGACAGAAGCCAGAGAGACAGGGGTTGGGAGTTGGGGTGGGCGGGGGGAGGAAGGAGGGACGCACAGGCTGGGTCACGGACTGGGACAGACGCGCTGAGGCTGTGTTGAAGTGGCAGCTCCCCCACCGGAGTGCGGTCGTGCCCGGGGCTGGGCTCCGCTAAGGAGGCAGTGCCCGGGCGGTGGCAGTCACCGTGGGACCCCGGGGCAGGCCTCCAGGGTCTGCGGAGTGCCGGTGGGGTCCCAGCCCCGCCCGGGGTCCCGCACGCGGGAGGAGCGGCGCAGCCCCAGGCAGCCTCCTGGTGTGCGCTGTGGGCCTGCCTGCCTGCCCGCTCTTCCCCGGTGGTGGTCTCTCCCGGAGGCCCAGGGCGCGGGTCGCGCGCGCGCAGGTGCCTCGCTCCCTCCCTCCGCTGGTTTCTCCCGGCTCTTTTGTGGCTGTGCGCCGGGGGCCACCGCGGCCGGCCGGCGCGAACGGAGGGCGCCTGGCCCTCGGGGGCGAAGGGAGGGCGGCGGGGGAGGGGCCGCGGTGCCTGCCAGCGGAGACGGAGGCCTCCGGCGGGGTGGGGCGGGTGGGCGTCCGCCTGGCCCGGGGTCCGGGGACACCCGGAGCCTGTGTCTCGGGGCCCAGGTGCAGGCAGAGGGATGGTCGTCCCCTGGGCTCGGCCCCGAGGTGCCAGGGTCCCGCACGGCCTTGGCTGGAGAAAGCCGCCCAAGGCCGGTGGAGGCCGGCGCCGGCAGGCAGCCCTGGGCTTGGGCGTTGGGGGGCGGCGTTGGGGGCGCGGCGCAGGGCTGCGGGCTGCCGGCTTGCGGGCGGGAGGGCAGAGGACTAAGAAGGGGCTGTGGGGGGGAGCCCGGGCCGAGGGGCCTGGCGTGCGGCCGGCCGGGGCTGCGAGGCTGGAGGGCCGGGCGGGGGCCCCGCCCCCACGCCCCTCCACCCCCCCTACGCCCCCCACCCCCCCACCCCCCACCCCCCCACCCCTGCTGGCCAGGGGTCCTGCGGCGGGGTGGGCGGCTGCAGAGGGTCGAGGGGCGGGGCTGCCGCAAAAGGAGTGGCGGGCAAAAGCCTACAGCACCCGGTATTCCCAGGCGGTCTCCCATCCAAGTACTAACCAGGCCCGACCCTGCTTAGCTTCCGAGATCAGACGAGATCGGGCGCGTTCAGGGTGGTATGGCCGTAGACGCTGGGACCGGGCTCCCGGCGCCCCAAGAGCAGCCGCCCGGCCTGCATGGTGAGCGCGCGCCAGGCTGCTGGGCCGCTCCGGTCGCGAGCCTCTCCCCGCTGGCCTGGCCGGCTCAGCCAGCGCCGCGCCACCCGCCTGCTCCCCGCCTCCTCAGGAGGCCGCGGGCGTGGACAGCGCGTTACTCCTTGCCCGCAGCGAGGCCCCTTGGCGCCGCCCGTGGCTCCACGGGGCCTCTGCCACTTCCCTGGCGGTGACAGAAGCCAGAGAGACAGGGGTTGGGAGTTGGGGTGGGCGGGGGGAGGAAGGAGGGACGCACAGGCTGGGTCACGGACTGGGACAGACGCGCTGAGGCTGTGTTGAAGTGGCAGCTCCCCCACCGGAGTGCGGTCGTGCCCGGGGCTGGGCTCCGCTAAGGAGGCAGTGCCCGGGCGGTGGCAGTCACCGTGGGACCCCGGGGCAGGCCTCCAGGGTCTGCGGAGTGCCGGTGGGGTCCCAGCCCCGCCCGGGGTCCCGCACGCGGGAGGAGCGGCGCAGCCCCAGGCAGCCTCCTGGTGTGCGCTGTGGGCCTGCCTGCCTGCCCGCTCTTCCCCGGTGGTGGTCTCTCCCGGAGGCCCAGGGCGCGGGTCGCGCGCGCGCAGGTGCCTCGCTCCCTCGCTCCGCTGGTTTCTCCCGGCTCTTTTGTGGCTGTGCGCCGGGGGCCACCGCGGCCGGCCGGCGCGAACGGAGGGCGCCTGGCCCTCGGGGGCGAAGGGAGGGCGGCGGGGGAGGGGCCGCGGTGCCTGCCAGCGGAGACGGAGGCCTCCGGCGGGGTGGGGCGGGTGGGCGTCCGCCTGGCCCGGGGTCCGGGGACACCCGGAGCCTGTGTCTCGGGGCCCAGGTGCAGGCAGAGGGATGGTCGTCCCCTGGGCTCGGCCCCGAGGTGCCAGGGTCCCGCACGGCCTTGGCTGGAGAAAGCCGCCCAAGGCCGGTGGAGGCCGGCGCCGGCAGGCAGCCCTGGGCTTGGGCGTTGGGGGGCGGCGTTGGGGGCGCGGCGCAGGGCTGCGGGCTGCCGGCTTGCGGGCGGGAGGGCAGAGGACTAAGAAGGGGCTGTGGGGGAGAGCCCGGGCCGAGGGGCCTGGCGTGCGGCCGGCCGGGGCTGCGAGGCTGGAGGGCCGGGCGGGGGCCCCGCCCCCACGCCCCTCCACCCCCCCTACGCCCCCCACCCCCCCACCCCCCCACCCCCCCACCCCTGCTGGCCAGGGGTCCTGCGGCGGGGTGGGCGGCTGCAGAGGGTCGAGGGGCGGGGCGGCCGCAAAAGGAGTGGCGGGCAAAAGCCTACAGCACCCGGTATTCCCAGGCGGTCTCCCATCCAAGTACTAACCAGGCCCGACCCTGCTTAGCTTCCGAGATCAGACGAGATCGGGCGCGTTCAGGGTGGTATGGCCGTAGACGCTGGGACCGGGCTCCCGGCGCCCCAAGAGCAGCCGCCCGGCCTGCATGGTGAGCGCGCGCCAGGCTGCTGGGCCGCTCCGGTCGCGAGCCTCTCCCCGCTGGCCTGGCCGGCTCAGCCAGCGCCGCGCCACCCGCCTGCTCCCCGCCTCCTCAGGAGGCCGCGGGCGTGGACAGCGCGTTACTCCTTGCCCGCAGCGAGGCCCCTTGGCGCCGCCCGTGGCTCCACGGGGCCTCTGCCACTTCCCTGGCGGTGACAGAAGCCAGAGAGACAGGGGTTGGGAGTTGGGGTGGGCGGGGGGAGGAAGGAGGGACGCACAGGCTGGGTCACGGACTGGGACAGACGCGCTGAGGCTGTGTTGAAGTGGCAGCTCCCCCACCGGAGTGCGGTCGTGCCCGGGGCTGGGCTCCGCTAAGGAGGCAGTGCCCGGGCGGTGGCAGTCACCGTGGGACCCCGGGGCAGGCCTCCAGGGTCTGCGGAGTGCCGGTGGGGTCCCAGCCCCGCCCGGGGTCCCGCACGCGGGAGGAGCGGCGCAGCCCCAGGCAGCCTCCTGGTGTGCGCTGTGGGCCTGCCTGCCTGCCCGCTCTTCCCCGGTGGTGGTCTCTCCCGGAGGCCCAGGGCGCGGGTCGCGCGCGCGCAGGTGCCTCGCTCCCTCCCTCCGCTGGTTTCTCCCGGCTCTTTTGTGGCTGTGCGCCGGGGGCCACCGCGGCCGGCCGGCGCGAACGGAGGGCGCCTGGCCCTCGGGGGCGAAGGGAGGGCGGCGGGGGAGGGGCCGCGGTGCCTGCCAGCGGAGACGGAGGCCTCCGGCGGGGTGGGGCGGGTGGGCGTCCGCCTGGCCCGGGGTCCGGGGACACCCGGAGCCTGTGTCTCGGGGCCCAGGTGCAGGCAGAGGGATGGTCGTCCCCTGGGCTCGGCCCCGAGGTGCCAGGGTCCCGCACGGCCTTGGCTGGAGAAAGCCGCCCAAGGCCGGTGGAGGCCGGCGCCGGCAGGCAGCCCTGGGCTTGGGCGTTGGGGGGCGGCGTTGGGGGCGCGGCGCAGGGCTGCGGGCTGCCGGCTTGCGGGCGGGAGGGCAGAGGACTAAGAAGGGGCTGTGGGGGGGAGCCCGGGCCGAGGGGCCTGGCGTGCGGCCGGCCGGGGCTGCGAGGCTGGAGGGCCGGGCGGGGGCCCCGCCCCCACGCCCCTCCACCCCCCCTACGCCCCCCACCCCCCCACCCCCCCACCCCTGCTGGCCAGGGGTCCTGCGGCGGGGTGGGCGGCTGCAGAGGGTCGAGGGGCGGGGCGGCCGCAAAAGGAGTGGCGGGCAAAAGCCTACAGCACCCGGTATTCCCAGGCGGTCTCCCATCCAAGTACTAACCAGGCCCGACCCTGCTTAGCTTCCGAGATCAGACGAGATCGGGCGCGTTCAGGGTGGTATGGCCGTAGACGCTGGGACCGGGCTCCCGGCGCCCCAAGAGCAGCCGCCCGGCCTGCATGGTGAGCGCGCGCCAGGCTGCTGGGCCGCTCCGGTCGCGAGCCTCTCCCCGCTGGCCTGGCCGGCTCAGCCAGCGCCGCGCCACCCGCCTGCTCCCCGCCTCCTCAGGAGGCCGCGGGCGTGGACAGCGCGTTACTCCTTGCCCGCAGCGAGGCCCCTTGGCGCCGCCCGTGGCTCCACGGGGCCTCTGCCACTTCCCTGGCGGTGACAGAAGCCAGAGAGACAGGGGTTGGGAGTTGGGGTGGGCGGGGGGAGGAAGGAGGGACGCACAGGCTGGGTCACGGACTGGGACAGACGCGCTGAGGCTGTGTTGAAGTGGCAGCTCCCCCACCGGAGTGCGGTCGTGCCCGGGGCTGGGCTCCGCTAAGGAGGCAGTGCCCGGGCGGTGGCAGTCACCGTGGGACCCCGGGGCAGGCCTCCAGGGTCTGCGGAGTGCCGGTGGGGTCCCAGCCCCGCCCGGGGTCCCGCACGCGGGAGGAGCGGCGCAGCCCCAGGCAGCCTCCTGGTGTGCGCTGTGGGCCTGCCTGCCTGCCCGCTCTTCCCCGGTGGTGGTCTCTCCCGGAGGCCCAGGGCGCGGGTCGCGCGCGCGCAGGTGCCTCGCTCCCTCCCTCCGCTGGTTTCTCCCGGCTCTTTTGTGGCTGTGCGCCGGGGGCCACCGCGGCCGGCCGGCGCGAACGGAGGGCGCCTGGCCCTCGGGGGCGAAGGGAGGGCGGCGGGGGAGGGGCCGCGGTGCCTGCCAGCGGAGACGGAGGCCTCCGGCGGGGTGGGGCGGGTGGGCGTCCGCCTGGCCCGGGGTCCGGGGACACCCGGAGCCTGTGTCTCGGGGCCCAGGTGCAGGCAGAGGGATGGTCGTCCCCTGGGCTCGGCCCCGAGGTGCCAGGGTCCCGCACGGCCTTGGCTGGAGAAAGCCGCCCAAGGCCGGTGGAGGCCGGCGCCGGCAGGCAGCCCTGGGCTTGGGCGTTGGGGGGCGGCGTTGGGGGCGCGGCGCAGGGCTGCGGGCTGCCGGCTTGCGGGCGGGAGGGCAGAGGACTAAGAAGGGGCTGTGGGGGGGAGCCCGGGCCGAGGGGCCTGGCGTGCGGCCGGCCGGGGCTGCGAGGCTGGAGGGCCGGGCGGGGGCCCCGCCCCCACGCCCCTCCACCCCCCCACCCCCCCACCCCCCCACCCCTGCTGGCCAGGGGTCCTGCGGCGGGGTGGGCGGCTGCAGAGGGTCGAGGGGCGGGGCGGCCGCAAAAGGAGTGGCGGGCAAAAGCCTACAGCACCCGGTATTCCCAGGCGGTCTCCCATCCAAGTACTAACCAGGCCCGACCCTGCTTAGCTTCCGAGATCAGACGAGATCGGGCGCGTTCAGGGTGGTATGGCCGTAGACGCTGGGACCGGGCTCCCGGCGCCCCAAGAGCAGCCGCCCGGCCTGCATGGTGAGCGCGCGCCAGGCTGCTGGGCCGCTCCGGTCGCGAGCCTCTCCCCGCTGGCCTGGCCGGCTCAGCCAGCGCCGCGCCACCCGCCTGCTCCCCGCCTCCTCAGGAGGCCGCGGGCGTGGACAGCGCGTTACTCCTTGCCCGCAGCGAGGCCCCTTGGCGCCGCCCGTGGCTCCACGGGGCCTCTGCCACTTCCCTGGCGGTGACAGAAGCCAGAGAGACAGGGGTTGGGAGTTGGGGTGGGCGGGGGGAGGAAGGAGGGACGCACAGGCTGGGTCACGGACTGGGACAGACGCGCTGAGGCTGTGTTGAAGTGGCAGCTCCCCCACCGGAGTGCGGTCGTGCCCGGGGCTGGGCTCCGCTAAGGAGGCAGTGCCCGGGCGGTGGCAGTCACCGTGGGACCCCGGGGCAGGCCTCCAGGGTCTGCGGAGTGCCGGTGGGGTCCCAGCCCCGCCCGGGGTCCCGCACGCGGGAGGAGCGGCGCAGCCCCAGGCAGCCTCCTGGTGTGCGCTGTGGGCCTGCCTGCCTGCCCGCTCTTCCCCGGTGGTGGTCTCTCCCGGAGGCCCAGGGCGCGGGTCGCGCGCGCGCAGGTGCCTCGCTCCCTCCCTCCGCTGGTTTCTCCCGGCTCTTTTGTGGCTGTGCGCCGGGGGCCACCGCGGCCGGCCGGCGCGAACGGAGGGCGCCTGGCCCTCGGGGGCGAAGGGAGGGCGGCGGGGGAGGGGCCGCGGTGCCTGCCAGCGGAGACGGAGGCCTCCGGCGGGGTGGGGCGGGTGGGCGTCCGCCTGGCCCGGGGTCCGGGGACACCCGGAGCCTGTGTCTCGGGGCCCAGGTGCAGGCAGAGGGATGGTCGTCCCCTGGGCTCGGCCCCGAGGTGCCAGGGTCCCGCACGGCCTTGGCTGGAGAAAGCCGCCCAAGGCCGGTGGAGGCCGGCGCCGGCAGGCAGCCCTGGGCTTGGGCGTTGGGGGGCGGCGTTGGGGGCGCGGCGCAGGGCTGCGGGCTGCCGGCTTGCGGGCGGGAGGGCAGAGGACTAAGAAGGGGCTGTGGGGGGGAGCCCGGGCCGAGGGGCCTGGCGTGCGGCCGGCCGGGGCTGCGAGGCTGGAGGGCCGGGCGGGGGCCCCGCCCCCACGCCCCTCCACCCCCCCTACGCCCCCCACCCCCCCACCCCTGCTGGCCAGGGGTCCTGCGGCGGGGTGGGCGGCTGCAGAGGGTCGAGGGGCGGGGCGGCCGCAAAAGGAGTGGCGGGCAAAAGCCTACAGCACCCGGTATTCCCAGGCGGTCTCCCATCCAAGTACTAACCAGGCCCGACCCTGCTTAGCTTCCGAGATCAGACGAGATCGGGCGCGTTCAGGGTGGTATGGCCGTAGACGCTGGGACCGGGCTCCCGGCGCCCCAAGAGCAGCCGCCCGGCCTGCATGGTGAGCGCGCGCCAGGCTGCTGGGCCGCTCCGGTCGCGAGCCTCTCCCCGCTGGCCTGGCCGGCTCAGCCAGCGCCGCGCCACCCGCCTGCTCCCCGCCTCCTCAGGAGGCCGCGGGCGTGGACAGCGCGTTACTCCTTGCCCGCAGCGAGGCCCCTTGGCGCCGCCCGTGGCTCCACGGGGCCTCTGCCACTTCCCTGGCGGTGACAGAAGCCAGAGAGACAGGGGTTGGGAGTTGGGGTGGGCGGGGGGAGGAAGGAGGGACGCACAGGCTGGGTCAGGGACTGACTCTGGGTGGTGAACACACAATGGGATTTATAGCTCCCCCACCGGAGTGCGGTCGTGCCCGGGGCTGGGCTCCGCTAAGGAGGCAGTGCCCGGGCGGTGGCAGTCACCGTGGGACCCCGGGGCAGGCCTCCAGGGTCTGCGGAGTGCCGGTGGGGTCCCAGCCCCGCCCGGGGTCCCGCACGCGGGAGGAGCGGCGCAGCCCCAGGCAGCCTCCTGGTGTGCGCTGTGGGCCTGCCTGCCTGCCCGCTCTTCCCCGGTGGTGGTCTCTCCCGGAGGCCCAGGGCGCGGGTCGCGCGCGCGCAGGTGCCTCGCTCCCTCCCTCCGCTGGTTTCTCCCGGCTCTTTTGTGGCTGTGCGCCGGGGGCCACCGCGGCCGGCCGGCGCGAACGGAGGGCGCCTGGCCCTCGGGGGCGAAGGGAGGGCGGCGGGGGAGGGGCCGCGGTGCCTGCCAGCGGAGACGGAGGCCTCCGGCGGGGTGGGGCGGGTGGGCGTCCGCCTGGCCCGGGGTCCGGGGACACCCGGAGCCTGTGTCTCGGGGCCCAGGTGCAGGCAGAGGGATGGTCGTCCCCTGGGCTCGGCCCCGAGGTGCCAGGGTCCCGCACGGCCTTGGCTGGAGAAAGCCGCCCAAGGCCGGTGGAGGCCGGCGCCGGCAGGCAGCCCTGGGCTTGGGCGTTGGGGGGCGGCGTTGGGGGCGCGGCGCAGGGCTGCGGGCTGCCGGCTTGCGGGCGGGAGGGCAGAGGACTAAGAAGGGGCTGTGGGGGGGAGCCCGGGCCGAGGGGCCTGGCGTGCGGCCGGCCGGGGCTGCGAGGCTGGAGGGCCGGGCGGGGGCCCCGCCCCCACGCCCCTCCACCCCCCCTACGCCCCCCACCCCCCCACCCCCCCACCCCTGCTGGCCAGGGGTCCTGCGGCGGGGTGGGCGGCTGCAGAGGGTCGAGGGGCGGGGCGGCCGCAAAAGGAGTGGCGGGCAAAAGCCTACAGCACCCGGTATTCCCAGGCGGTCTCCCATCCAAGTACTAACCAGGCCCGACCCTGCTTAGCTTCCGAGATCAGACGAGATCGGGCGCGTTCAGGGTGGTATGGCCGTAGACGCTGGGACCGGGCTCCCGGCGCCCCAAGAGCAGCCGCCCGGCCTGCATGGTGAGCGCGCGCCAGGCTGCTGGGCCGCTCCGGTCGCGAGCCTCTCCCCGCTGGCCTGGCCGGCTCAGCCAGCGCCGCGCCACCCGCCTGCTCCCCGCCTCCTCAGGAGGCCGCGGGCGTGGACAGCGCGTTACTCCTTGCCCGCAGCGAGGCCCCTTGGCGCCGCCCGTGGCTCCACGGGGCCTCTGCCACTTCCCTGGCGGTGACAGAAGCCAGAGAGACAGGGGTTGGGAGTTGGGGTGGGCGGGGGGAGGAAGGAGGGACGCACAGGCTGGGTCACGGACTGGGACAGACGCGCTGAGGCTGTGTTGAAGTGGCAGCTCCCCCACCGGAGTGCGGTCGTGCCCGGGGCTGGGCTCCGCTAAGGAGGCAGTGCCCGGGCGGTGGCAGTCACCGTGGGACCCCGGGGCAGGCCTCCAGGGTCTGCGGAGTGCCGGTGGGGTCCCAGCCCCGCCCGGGGTCCCGCACGCGGGAGGAGCGGCGCAGCCCCAGGCAGCCTCCTGGTGTGCGCTGTGGGCCTGCCTGCCTGCCCGCTCTTCCCCGGTGGTGGTCTCTCCCGGAGGCCCAGGGCGCGGGTCGCGCGCGCGCAGGTGCCTCGCTCCCTCCCTCCGCTGGTTTCTCCCGGCTCTTTTGTGGCTGTGCGCCGGGGGCCACCGCGGCCGGCCGGCGCGAACGGAGGGCGCCTGGCCCTCGGGGGCGAAGGGAGGGCGGCGGGGGAGGGGCCGCGGTGCCTGCCAGCGGAGACGGAGGCCTCCGGCGGGGTGGGGCGGGTGGGCGTCCGCCTGGCCCGGGGTCCGGGGACACCCGGAGCCTGTGTCTCGGGGCCCAGGTGCAGGCAGAGGGATGGTCGTCCCCTGGGCTCGGCCCCGAGGTGCCAGGGTCCCGCACGGCCTTGGCTGGAGAAAGCCGCCCAAGGCCGGTGGAGGCCGGCGCCGGCAGGCAGCCCTGGGCTTGGGCGTTGGGGGGCGGCGTTGGGGGCGCGGCGCAGGGCTGCGGGCTGCCGGCTTGCGGGCGGGAGGGCAGAGGACTAAGAAGGGGCTGTGGGGGGGAGCCCGGGCCGAGGGGCCTGGCGTGCGGCCGGCCGGGGCTGCGAGGCTGGAGGGCCGGGCGGGGGCCCCGCCCCCACGCCCCTACACCCCCCCTACGCCCCCCACCCCCCCACCCCCCCACCCCCCCACCCCTGCTGGCCAGGGGTCCTGCGGCGGGGTGGGCGGCTGCAGAGGGTCGAGGGGCGGGGCGGCCGCAAAAGGAGTGGCGGGCAAAAGCCTACAGCACCCGGTATTCCCAGGCGGTCTCCCATCCAAGTACTAACCAGGCCCGACCCTGCTTAGCTTCCGAGATCAGACGAGATCGGGCGCGTTCAGGGTGGTATGGCCGTAGACGCTGGGACCGGGCTCCCGGCGCCCCAAGAGCAGCCGCCCGGCCTGCATGGTGAGCGCGCGCCAGGCTGCTGGGCCGCTCCGGTCGCGAGCCTCTCCCCGCTGGCCTGGCCGGCTCAGCCAGCGCCGCGCCACCCGCCTGCTCCCCGCCTCCTCAGGAGGCCGCGGGCGTGGACAGCGCGTTACTCCTTGCCCGCAGCGAGGCCCCTTGGCGCCGCCCGTGGCTCCACGGGGCCTCTGCCACTTCCCTGGCGGTGACAGAAGCCAGAGAGACAGGGGTTGGGAGTTGGGGTGGGCGGGGGGAGGAAGGAGGGACGCACAGGCTGGGTCACGGACTGGGACAGACGCGCTGAGGCTGTGTTGAAGTGGCAGCTCCCCCACCGGAGTGCGGTCGTGCCCGGGGCTGGGCTCCGCTAAGGAGGCAGTGCCCGGGCGGTGGCAGTCACCGTGGGACCCCGGGGCAGGCCTCCAGGGTCTGCGGAGTGCCGGTGGGGTCCCAGCCCCGCCCGGGGTCCCGCACGCGGGAGGAGCGGCGCAGCCCCAGGCAGCCTCCTGGTGTGCGCTGTGGGCCTGCCTGCCTGCCCGCTCTTCCCCGGTGGTGGTCTCTCCCGGAGGCCCAGGGCGCGGGTCGCGCGCGCGCAGGTGCCTCGCTCCCTCGCTCCGCTGGTTTCTCCCGGCTCTTTTGTGGCTGTGCGCCGGGGGCCACCGCGGCCGGCCGGCGCGAACGGAGGGCGCCTGGCCCTCGGGGGCGAAGGGAGGGCGGCGCGGGAGGGGCCGCGGTGCCTGCCAGCGGAGACGGAGGCCTCCGGCGGGGTGGGGCGGGTGGGCGTCCGCCTGGCCCGGGGTCCGGGGACACCCGGAGCCTGTGTCTCGGGGCCCAGGTGCAGGCAGAGGGATGGTCGTCCCCTGGGCTCGGCCCCGAGGTGCCAGGGTCCCGCACGGCCTTGGCTGGAGAAAGCCGCCCAAGGCCGGTGGAGGCCGGCGCCGGCAGGCAGCCCTGGGCTTGGGCGTTGGGGGGCGGCGTTGGGGGCGCGGCGCAGGGCTGCGGGCTGCCGGCTTGCGGGCGGGAGGGCAGAGGACTAAGAAGGGGCTGTGGGGGAGAGCCCGGGCCGAGGGGCCTGGCGTGCGGCCGGCCGGGGCTGCGAGGCTGGAGGGCCGGGCGGGGGCCCCGCCCCCACGCCCCTCCACCCCCCCTACGCCCCCCACCCCCCCACCCCCCCACCCCCCCACCCCTGCTGGCCAGGGGTCCTGCGGCGGGGTGGGCGGCTGCAGAGGGTCGAGGGGCGGGGCGGCCGCAAAAGGAGTGGCGGGCAAAAGCCTACAGCACCCGGTATTCCCAGGCGGTCTCCCATCCAAGTACTAACCAGGCCCGACCCTGCTTAGCTTCCGAGATCAGACGAGATCGGGCGCGTTCAGGGTGGTATGGCCGTAGACGCTGGGACCGGGCTCCCGGCGCCCCAAGAGCAGCCGCCCGGCCTGCATGGTGAGCGCGCGCCAGGCTGCTGGGCCGCTCCGGTCGCGAGCCTCTCCCCGCTGGCCTGGCCGGCTCAGCCAGCGCCGCGCCACCCGCCTGCTCCCCGCCTCCTCAGGAGGCCGCGGGCGTGGACAGCGCGTTACTCCTTGCCCGCAGCGAGGCCCCTTGGCGCCGCCCGTGGCTCCACGGGGCCTCTGCCACTTCCCTGGCGGTGACAGAAGCCAGAGAGACAGGGGTTGGGAGTTGGGGTGGGCGGGGGGAGGAAGGAGGGACGCACAGGCTGGGTCACGGACTGGGACAGACGCGCTGAGGCTGTGTTGAAGTGGCAGCTCCCCCACCGGAGTGCGGTCGTGCCCGGGGCTGGGCTCCGCTAAGGAGGCAGTGCCCGGGCGGTGGCAGTCACCGTGGGACCCCGGGGCAGGCCTCCAGGGTCTGCGGAGTGCCGGTGGGGTCCCAGCCCCGCCCGGGGTCCCGCACGCGGGAGGAGCGGCGCAGCCCCAGGCAGCCTCCTGGTGTGCGCTGTGGGCCTGCCTGCCTGCCCGCTCTTCCCCGGTGGTGGTCTCTCCCGGAGGCCCAGGGCGCGGGTCGCGCGCGCGCAGGTGCCTCGCTCCCTCCCTCCGCTGGTTTCTCCCGGCTCTTTTGTGGCTGTGCGCCGGGGGCCACCGCGGCCGGCCGGCGCGAACGGAGGGCGCCTGGCCCTCGGGGGCGAAGGGAGGGCGGCGGGGGAGGGGCCGCGGTGCCTGCCAGCGGAGACGGAGGCCTCCGGCGGGGTGGGGCGGGTGGGCGTCCGCCTGGCCCGGGGTCCGGGGACACCCGGAGCCTGTGTCTCGGGGCCCAGGTGCAGGCAGAGGGATGGTCGTCCCCTGGGCTCGGCCCCGAGGTGCCAGGGTCCCGCACGGCCTTGGCTGGAGAAAGCCGCCCAAGGCCGGTGGAGGCCGGCGCCGGCAGGCAGCCCTGGGCTTGGGCGTTGGGGGGCGGCGTTGGGGGCGCGGCGCAGGGCTGCGGGCTGCCGGCTTGCGGGCGGGAGGGCAGAGGACTAAGAAGGGGCTGTGGGGGGGAGCCCGGGCCGAGGGGCCTGGCGTGCGGCCGGCCGGGGCTGCGAGGCTGGAGGGCCGGGCGGGGGCCCCGCCCCCACGCCCCTCCACCCCCCCTACGCCCCCCACCCCCCCACCCCTGCTGGCCAGGGGTCCTGCGGCGGGGTGGGCGGCTGCAGAGGGTCGAGGGGCGGGGCGGCCGCAAAAGGAGTGGCGGGCAAAAGCCTACAGCACCCGGTATTCCCAGGCGGTCTCCCATCCAAGTACTAACCAGGCCCGACCCTGCTTAGCTTCCGAGATCAGACGAGATCGGGCGCGTTCAGGGTGGTATGGCCGTAGACGCTGGGACCGGGCTCCCGGCGCCCCAAGAGCAGCCGCCCGGCCTGCATGGTGAGCGCGCGCCAGGCTGCTGGGCCGCTCCGGTCGCGAGCCTCTCCCTGCTGGCCTGGCCGGCTCAGCCAGCGCCGCGCCACCCGCCTGCTCCCCGCCTCCTCAGGAGGCCGCGGGCGTGGACAGCGCGTTACTCCTTGCCCGCAGCGAGGCCCCTTGGCGCCGCCCGTGGCTCCACGGGGCCTCTGCCACTTCCCTGGCGGTGACAGAAGCCAGAGAGACAGGGGTTGGGAGTTGGGGTGGGCGGGGGGAGGAAGGAGGGACGCACAGGCTGGGTCACGGACTGGGACAGACGCGCTGAGGCTGTGTTGAAGTGGCAGCTCCCCCACCGGAGTGCGGTCGTGCCCGGGGCTGGGCTCCGCTAAGGAGGCAGTGCCCGAGCGGTGGCAGTCACCGTGGGACCCCGGGGCAGGCCTCCAGGGTCTGCGGAGTGCCGGTGGGGTCCCAGCCCCGCCCGGGGTCCCGCACGCGGGAGGAGCGGCGCAGCCCCAGGCAGCCTCCTGGTGTGCGCTGTGGGCCTGCCTGCCTGCCCGCTCTTCCCCGGTGGTGGTCTCTCCCGGAGGCCCAGGGCGCGGGTCGCGCGCGCGCAGGTGCCTCGCTCCCTCCCTCCGCTGGTTTCTCCCGGCTCTTTTGTGGCTGTGCGCCGGGGGCCACCGCGGCCGGCCGGCGCGAACGGAGGGCGCCTGGCCCTCGGGGGCGAAGGGAGGGCGGCGGGGGAGGGGCCGCGGTGCCTGCCAGCGGAGACGGAGGCCTCCGGCGGGGTGGGGCGGGTGGGCGTCCGCCTGGCCCGGGGTCCGGGGACACCCGGAGCCTGTGTCTCGGGGCCCAGGTGCAGGCAGAGGGATGGTCGTCCCCTGGGCTCGGCCCCGAGGTGCCAGGGTCCCGCACGGCCTTGGCTGGAGAAAGCCGCCCAAGGCCGGTGGAGGCCGGCGCCGGCAGGCAGCCCTGGGCTTGGGCGTTGGGGGGCGGCGTTGGGGGCGCGGCGCAGGGCTGCGGGCTGCCGGCTTGCGGGCGGGAGGGCAGAGGACTAAGAAGGGGCTGTGGGGGGGAGCCCGGGCCGAGGGGCCTGGCGTGCGGCCGGCCGGGGCTGCGAGGCTGGAGGGCCGGGCGGGGGCCCCGCCCCCACGCCCCTCCACCCCCCCTACGCCCCCCACCCCCCCACCCCTGCTGGCCAGGGGTCCTGCGGCGGGGTGGGCGGCTGCAGAGGGTCGAGGGGCGGGGCGGCCGCAAAAGGAGTGGCGGGCAAAAGCCTACAGCACCCGGTATTCCCAGGCGGTCTCCCATCCAAGTACTAACCAGGCCCGACCCTGCTTAGCTTCCGAGATCAGACGAGATCGGGCGCGTTCAGGGTGGTATGGCCGTAGACGCTGGGACCGGGCTCCCGGCGCCCCAAGAGCAGCCGCCCGGCCTGCATGGTGAGCGCGCGCCAGGCTGCTGGGCCGCTCCGGTCGCGAGCCTCTCCCCGCTGGCCTGGCCGGCTCAGCCAGCGCCGCGCCACCCGCCTGCTCCCCGCCTCCTCAGGAGGCCGCGGGCGTGGACAGCGCGTTACTCCTTGCCCGCAGCGAGGCCCCTTGGCGCCGCCCGTGGCTCCACGGGGCCTCTGCCACTTCCCTGGCGGTGACAGAAGCCAGAGAGACAGGGGTTGGGAGTTGGGGTGGGCGGGGGGAGGAAGGAGGGACGCACAGGCTGGGTCACGGACTGGGACAGACGCGCTGAGGCTGTGTTGAAGTGGCAGCTCCCCCACCGGAGTGCGGTCGTGCCCGGGGCTGGGCTCCGCTAAGGAGGCAGTGCCCGGGCGGTGGGAGTCACCGTGGGACCCCGGGGCAGGCCTCCAGGGTCTGCGGAGTGCCGGTGGGGTCCCAGCCCCGCCCGGGGTCCCGCACGCGGGAGGAGCGGCGCAGCCCCAGGCAGCCTCCTGGTGTGCGCTGTGGGCCTGCCTGCCTGCCCGCTCTTCCCCGGTGGTGGTCTCTCCCGGAGGCCCAGGGCGCGGGTCGCGCGCGCGCAGGTGCCTCGCTCCCTCCCTCCGCTGGTTTCTCCCGGCTCTTTTGTGGCTGTGCGCCGGGGGCCACCGCGGCCGGCCGGCGCGAACGGAGGGCGCCTGGCCCTCGGGGGCGAAGGGAGGGCGGCGGGGGAGGGGCCGCGGTGCCTGCCAGCGGAGACGGAGGCCTCCGGCGGGGTGGGGCGGGTGGGCGTCCGCCTGGCCCGGGGTCCGGGGACACCCGGAGCCTGTGTCTCGGGGCCCAGGTGCAGGCAGAGGGATGGTCGTCCCCTGGGCTCGGCCCCGAGGTGCCAGGGTCCCGCACGGCCTTGGCTGGAGAAAGCCGCCCAAGGCCGGTGGAGGCCGGCGCCGGCAGGCAGCCCTGGGCTTGGGCGTTGGGGGGCGGCGTTGGGGGCGCGGCGCAGGGCTGCGGGCTGCCGGCTTGCGGGCGGGAGGGCAGAGGACTAAGAAGGGGCTGTGGGGGGGAGCCCGGGCCGAGGGGCCTGGCGTGCGGCCGGCCGGGGCTGCGAGGCTGGAGGGCCGGGCGGGGGCCCCGCCCCCACGCCCCTCCACCCCCCCTACGCCCCCCACCCCCCCACCCCCCCACCCCTGCTGGCCAGGGGTCCTGCGGCGGGGTGGGCGGCTGCAGAGGGTCGAGGGGCGGGGCGGCCGCAAAAGGAGTGGCGGGCAAAAGCCTACAGCACCCGGTATTCCCAGGCGGTCTCCCATCCAAGTACTAACCAGGCCCGACCCTGCTTAGCTTCCGAGATCAGACGAGATCGGGCGCGTTCAGGGTGGTATGGCCGTAGACGCTGGGACCGGGCTCCCGGCGCCCCAAGAGCAGCCGCCCGGCCTGCATGGTGAGCGCGCGCCAGGCTGCTGGGCCGCTCCGGTCGCGAGCCTCTCCCCGCTGGCCTGGCCGGCTCAGCCAGCGCCGCGCCACCCGCCTGCTCCCCGCCTCCTCAGGAGGCCGCGGGCGTGGACAGCGCGTTACTCCTTGCCCGCAGCGAGGCCCCTTGGCGCCGCCCGTGGCTCCACGGGGCCTCTGCCACTTCCCTGGCGGTGACAGAAGCCAGAGAGACAGGGGTTGGGAGTTGGGGTGGGCGGGGGGAGGAAGGAGGGACGCACAGGCTGGGTCACGGACTGGGACAGACGCGCTGAGGCTGTGTTGAAGTGGCAGCTCCCCCACCGGAGTGCGGTCGTGCCCGGGGCTGGGCTCCGCTAAGGAGGCAGTGCCCGGGCGGTGGCAGTCACCGTGGGACCCCGGGGCAGGCCTCCAGGGTCTGCGGAGTGCCGGTGGGGTCCCAGCCCCGCCCGGGGTCCCGCACGCGGGAGGAGCGGCGCAGCCCCAGGCAGCCTCCTGGTGTGCGCTGTGGGCCTGCCTGCCTGCCCGCTCTTCCCCGGTGGTGGTCTCTCCCGGAGGCCCAGGGCGCGGGTCGCGCGCGCGCAGGTGCCTCGCTCCCTCGCTCCGCTGGTTTCTCCCGGCTCTTTTGTGGCTGTGCGCCGGGGGCCACCGCGGCCGGCCGGCGCGAACGGAGGGCCCCTGGCCCTCGGGGGCGAAGGGAGGGCGGCGGGGGAGGGGCCGCGGTGCCTGCCAGCGGAGACGGAGGCCTCCGGCGGGGTGGGGCGGGTGGGCGTCCGCCTGGCCCGGGGTCCGGGGACACCCGGAGCCTGTGTCTCGGGGCCCAGGTGCAGGCAGAGGGATGGTCGTCCCCTGGGCTCGGCCCCGAGGTGCCAGGGTCCCGCACGGCCTTGGCTGGAGAAAGCCGCCCAAGGCCGGTGGAGGCCGGCGCCGGCAGGCAGCCCTGGGCTTGGGCGTTGGGGGGCGGCGTTGGGGGCGCGGCGCAGGGCTGCGGGCTGCCGGCTTGCGGGCGGGAGGGCAGAGGACTAAGAAGGGGCTGTGGGGGGGAGCCCGGGCCGAGGGGCCTGGCGTGCGGCCGGCCGGGGCTGCGAGGCTGGAGGGCCGGGCGGGGGCCCCGCCCCCACGCCCCTCCACCCCCCCTACGCCCCCCACCCCCCCACCCCCCCACCCCTGCTGGCCAGGGGTCCTGCGGCGGGGTGGGCGGCTGCAGAGGGTCGAGGGGCGGGGCGGCCGCAAAAGGAGTGGCGGGCAAAAGCCTACAGCACCCGGTATTCCCAGGCGGTCTCCCATCCAAGTACTAACCAGGCCCGACCCTGCTTAGCTTCCGAGATCAGACGAGATCGGGCGCGTTCAGGGTGGTATGGCCGTAGACGCTGGGACCGGGCTCCCGGCGCCCCAAGAGCAGCCGCCCGGCCTGCATGGTGAGCGCGCGCCAGGCTGCTGGGCCGCTCCGGTCGCGAGCCTCTCCCCGCTGGCCTGGCCGGCTCAGCCAGCGCCGCGCCACCCGCCTGCTCCCCGCCTCCTCAGGAGGCCGCGGGCGTGGACAGCGCGTTACTCCTTGCCCGCAGCGAGGCCCCTTGGCGCCGCCCGTGGCTCCACGGGGCCTCTGCCACTTCCCTGGCGGTGACAGAAGCCAGAGAGACAGGGGTTGGGAGTTGGGGTGGGCGGGGGGAGGAAGGAGGGACGCACAGGCTGGGTCACGGACTGGGACAGACGCGCTGAGGCTGTGTTGAAGTGGCAGCTCCCCCACCGGAGTGCGGTCGTGCCCGGGGCTGGGCTCCGCTAAGGAGGCAGTGCCCGGGCGGTGGCAGTCACCGTGGGACCCCGGGGCAGGCCTCCAGGGTCTGCGGAGTGCCGGTGGGGTCCCAGCCCCGCCCGGGGTCCCGCACGCGGGAGGAGCGGCGCAGCCCCAGGCAGCCTCCTGGTGTGCGCTGTGGGCCTGCCTGCCTACCCGCTCTTCCCCGGTGGTGGTCTCTCCCGGAGGCCCAGGGCGCGGGTCGCGCGCGCGCAGGTGTCTCGCTCCCTCGCTCCGCTGGTTTCTCCCGGCTCTTTTGTGGCTGTGCGCCGGGGGCCACCGCGGCCGGCCAGCGCGAACGGAGGGCGCCTGGCCCTCGGGGGCGAAGGGAGGGCGGCGGGGGAGGGGCCGCGGTGCCTGCCAGCGGAGACGGAGGCCTCCGGCGGGGTGGGGCGGGTGGGCGTCCGCCTGGCCCGGGGTCCGGGGACACCCGGAGCCTGTGTCTCGGGGCCCAGGTGCAGGCAGAGGGATGGTCGTCCCCTGGGCTCGGCCCCGAGGTGCCAGGGTCCCGCACGGCCTTGGCTGGAGAAAGCCGCCCAAGGCCGGTGGAGGCCGGCGCCGGCAGGCAGCCCTGGGCTTGGGCGTTGGGGGGCGGCGTTGGGGGCTCGGCGCAGGGCTGCGGGCTGCCGGCTTGCGGGCGGGAGGGCATAGGACTAAGAAGGGGCTGTGGGGGGGAGCCCGGGCCGAGGGGCCTGGCGTGCGGCCGGCCGGGGCTGCGAGGCTGGAGGGCCGGGCGGGGGCCCCGCCCCCACGCCCCTCCACCCCCCCTACGCCCCCCACCCCCCCACCCCTGCTGGCCAGGGGTCCTGCGGCGGGGTGGGCGGCTGCAGAGGGTCGAGGGGCGGGGCGGCCGCAAAAGGAGTGGCGGGCAAAAGCCTACAGCACCCGGTATTCCCAGGCGGTCTCCCATCCAAGTACTAACCAGGCCCGACCCTGCTTAGCTTCCGAGATCAGACGAGATCGGGCGCGTTCAGGGTGGTATGGCCGTAGACGCTGGGACCGGGCTCCCGGCGCCCCAAGAGCAGCCGCCCGGCCTGCATGGTGAGCGCGCGCCAGGCTGCTGGGCCGCTCCGGTCGCGAGCCTCTCCCCGCTGGCCTGGCCGGCTCAGCCAGCGCCGCGCCACCCGCCTGCTCCCCGCCTCCTCAGGAGGCCGCGGGCGTGGACAGCGCGTTACTCCTTGCCCGCAGCGAGGCCCCTTGGCGCCGCCCGTGGCTCCACGGGGCCTCTGCCACTTCCCTGGCGGTGACAGAAGCCAGAGAGACAGGGGTTGGGAGTTGGGGTGGGCGGGGGGAGGAAGGAGGGACGCACAGGCTGGGTCACGGACTGGGACAGACGCGCTGAGGCTGTGTTGAAGTGGCAGCTCCCCCACCGGAGTGCGGTCGTGCCCGGGGCTGGGCTCCGCTAAGGAGGCAGTGCCCGGGCGGTGGCAGTCACCGTGGGACCCCGGGGCAGGCCTCCAGGGTCTGCGGAGTGCCGGTGGGGTCCCAGCCCCGCCCGGGGTCCCGCACGCGGGAGGAGCGGCGCAGCCCCAGGCAGCCTCCTGGTGTGCGCTGTGGGCCTGCCTGCCTGCCCGCTCTTCCCCGGTGGTGGTCTCTCCCGGAGGCCCAGGGCGCGGGTCGCGCGCGCGCAGGTGCCTCGCTCCCTCCCTCCGCTGGTTTCTCCCGGCTCTTTTGTGGCTGTGCGCCGGGGGCCACCGCGGCCGGCCAGCGGGAACGGAGGGCGCCTGGCCCTCGGGGGCGAAGGGAGGGCGGCGGGGGAGGGGCCGCGGTGCCTGCCAGCGGAGACGGAGGCCTCCGGCGGGGTGGGGCGGGTGGGCGTCCGCCTGGCCCGGGGTCCGGGGACACCCGGAGCCTGTGTCTCGGGGCCCAGGTGCAGGCAGAGGGATGGTCGTCCCCTGGGCTCGGCCCCGAGGTGCCAGGGTCCCGCACGGCCTTGGCTGGAGAAAGCCGCCCAAGGCCGGTGGAGGCCGGCGCCGGCAGGCAGCCCTGGGCTTGGGCGTTGGGGGGCGGCGTTGGGGGCGCGGCGCAGGGCTGCGGGCTGCCGGCTTGCGGGCGGGAGGGCAGAGGACTAAGAAGGGGCTGTGGGGGGGAGCCCGGGCCGAGGGGCCTGGCGTGCGGCCGGCCGGGGCTGCGAGGCTGGAGGGCCGGGCGGGGGCCCCGCCCCCACGCCCCTCCACCCCCCCCACCCCCCCACCCCCCCACCCCCCCACCCCTGCTGGCCAGGGGTCCTGCGGCGGGGTGGGCGGCTGCAGAGGGTCGAGGGGCGGGGCGGCCGCAAAAGGAGTGGCGGGCAAAAGCCTACAGCACCCGGTATTCCCAGGCGGTCTCCCATCCAAGTACTAACCAGGCCCGACCCTGCTTAGCTTCCGAGATCAGACGAGATCGGGCGCGTTCAGGGTGGTATGGCCGTAGACGCTGGGACCGGGCTCCCGGCGCCCCAAGAGCAGCCGCCCGGCCTGCATGGTGAGCGCGCGCCAGGCTGCTGGGCCGCTCCGGTCGCGAGCCTCTCCCCGCTGGCCTGGCCGGCTCAGCCAGCGCCGCGCCACCCGCCTGCTCCCCGCCTCCTCAGGAGGCCGCGGGCGTGGACAGCGCGTTACTCCTTGCCCGCAGCGAGGCCCCTTGGCGCCGCCCGTGGCTCCACGGGGCCTCTGCCACTTCCCTGGCGGTGACAGAAGCCAGAGAGACAGGGGTTGGGAGTTGGGGTGGGCGGGGGGAGGAAGGAGGGACGCACAGGCTGGGTCACGGACTGGGACAGACGCGCTGAGGCTGTGTTGAAGTGGCAGCTCCCCCACCGGAGTGCGGTCGTGCCCGGGGCTGGGCTCCGCTAAGGAGGCAGTGCCCGGGCGGTGGCAGTCACCGTGGGACCCCGGGGCAGGCCTCCAGGGTCTGCGGAGTGCCGGTGGGGTCCCAGCCCCGCCCGGGGTCCCGCACGCGGGAGGAGCGGCGCAGCCCCAGGCAGCCTCCTGGTGTGCGCTGTGGGCCTGCCTGCCTGCCCGCTCTTCCCCGGTGGTGGTCTCTCCCGGAGGCCCAGGGCGCGGGTCGCGCGCGCGCAGGTGCCTCGCTCCCTCCCTCCGCTGGTTTCTCCCGGCTCTTTTGTGGCTGTGCGCCGGGGGCCACCGCGGCCGGCCGGCGCGAACGGAGGGCGCCTGGCCCTCGGGGGCGAAGGGAGGGCGGCGGGGGAGGGGCCGCGGTGCCTGCCAGCGGAGACGGAGGCCTCCGGCGGGGTGGGGCGGGTGGGCGTCCGCCTGGCCCGGGGTCCGGGGACACCCGGAGCCTGTGTCTCGGGGCCCAGGTGCAGGCAGAGGGATGGTCGTCCCCTGGGCTCGGCCCCGAGGTGCCAGGGTCCCGCACGGCCTTGGCTGGAGAAAGCCGCCCAAGGCCGGTGGAGGCCGGCGCCGGCAGGCAGCCCTGGGCTTGGGCGTTGGGGGGCGGCGTTGGGGGCGCGGCGCAGGGCTGCGGGCTGCCGGCTTGCGGGCGGGAGGGCAGAGGACTAAGAAGGGGCTGTGGGGGGGAGCCCGGGCCGAGGGGCCTGGCGTGCGGCCGGCCGGGGCTGCGAGGCTGGAGGGCCGGGCGGGGGCCCCGCCCCCACGCCCCTCCACCCCCCCTACGCCCCCCACCCCCCCACCCCCCCACCCCCCACCCCTGCTGGCCAGGGGTCCTGCGGCGGGGTGGGCGGCTGCAGAGGGTCGAGGGGCGGGGCGGCCGCAAAAGGAGTGGCGGGCAAAAGCCTACAGCACCCGGTATTCCCAGGCGGTCTCCCATCCAAGTACTAACCAGGCCCGACCCTGCTTAGCTTCCGAGATCAGACGAGATCGGGCGCGTTCAGGGTGGTATGGCCGTAGACGCTGGGACCGGGCTCCCGGCGCCCCAAGAGCAGCCGCCCGGCCTGCATGGTGAGCGCGCGCCAGGCTGCTGGGCCGCTCCGGTCGCGAGCCTCTCCCCGCTGGCCTGGCCGGCTCAGCCAGCGCCGCGCCACCCGCCTGCTCCCCGCCTCCTCAGGAGGCCGCGGGCGTGGACAGCGCGTTACTCCTTGCCCGCAGCGAGGCCCCTTGGCGCCGCCCGTGGCTCCACGGGGCCTCTGCCACTTCCCTGGCGGTGACAGAAGCCAGAGAGACAGGGGTTGGGAGTTGGGGTGGGCGGGGGGAGGAAGGAGGGACGCACAGGCTGGGTCACGGACTGGGACAGACGCGCTGAGGCTGTGTTGAAGTGGCAGCTCCCCCACCGGAGTGCGGTCGTGCCCGGGGCTGGGCTCCGCTAAGGAGGCAGTGCCCGGGCGGTGGCAGTCACCGTGGGACCCCGGGGCAGGCCTCCAGGGTCTGCGGAGTGCCGGTGGGGTCCCAGCCCCGCCCGGGGTCCCGCACGCGGGAGGAGCGGCGCAGCCCCAGGCAGCCTCCTGGTGTGCGCTGTGGGCCTGCCTGCCTGCCCGCTCTTCCCCGGTGGTGGTCTCTCCCGGAGGCCCAGGGCGCGGGTCGCGCGCGCGCAGGTGCCTCGCTCCCTCGCTCCGCTGGTTTCTCCCGGCTCTTTTGTGGCTGTGCGCCGGGGGCCACCGCGGCCGGCCGGCGCGAACGGAGGGCGCCTGGCCCTCGGGGGCGAAGGGAGGGCGGCGCGGGAGGGGCCGCGGTGCCTGCCAGCGGAGACGGAGGCCTCCGGCGGGGTGGGGCGGGTGGGCGTCCGCCTGGCCCGGGGTCCGGGGACACCCGGAGCCTGTGTCTCGGGGCCCAGGTGCAGGCAGAGGGATGGTCGTCCCCTGGGCTCGGCCCCGAGGTGCCAGGGTCCCGCACGGCCTTGGCTGGAGAAAGCCGCCCAAGGCCGGTGGAGGCCGGCGCCGGCAGGCAGCCCTGGGCTTGGGCGTTGGGGGGCGGCGTTGGGGGCGCGGCGCAGGGCTGCGGGCTGCCGGCTTGCGGGCGGGAGGGCAGAGGACTAAGAAGGGGCTGTGGGGGAGAGCCCGGGCCGAGGGACCTGGCGTGCGGCCGGCCGGGGCTGCGAGGCTGGAGGGCCGGGCGGGGGCCCCGCCCCCACGCCCCTCCACCCCCCCTACGCCCCCCACCCCCCCACCCCCCCACCCCCCCACCCCTGCTGGCCAGGGGTCCTGCGGCGGGGTGGGCGGCTGCAGAGGGTCGAGGGGCGGGGCGGCCGCAAAAGGAGTGGCGGGCAAAAGCCTACAGCACCCGGTATTCCCAGGCGGTCTCCCATCCAAGTACTAACCAGGCCCGACCCTGCTTAGCTTCCGAGATCAGACGAGATCGGGCGCGTTCAGGGTGGTATGGCCGTAGACGCTGGGACCGGGCTCCCGGCGCCCCAAGAGCAGCCGCCCGGCCTGCATGGTGAGCGCGCGCCAGACTGCTGGGCCGCTCCGGTCGCGAGCCTCTCCCCGCTGGCCTGGCCGGCTCAGCCAGCGCCGCGCCACCCGCCTGCTCCCCGCCTCCTCAGGAGGCCGCGGGCGTGGACAGCGCGTTACTCCTTGCCCGCAGCGAGGCCCCTTGGCGCCGCCCGTGGCTCCACGGGGCCTCTGCCACTTCCCTGGCGGTGACAGAAGCCAGAGAGACAGGGGTTGGGAGTTGGGGTGGGCGGGGGGAGGAAGGAGGGACGCACAGGCTGGGTCACGGACTGGGACAGACGCGCTGAGGCTGTGTTGAAGTGGCAGCTCCCCCACCGGAGTGCGGTCGTGCCCGGGGCTGGGCTCCGCTAAGGAGGCAGTGCCCGGGCGGTGGCAGTCACCGTGGGACCCCGGGGCAGGCCTCCAGGGTCTGCGGAGTGCCGGTGGGGTCCCAGCCCCGCCCGGGGTCCCGCACGCGGGAGGAGCGGCGCAGCCCCAGGCAGCCTCCTGGTGTGCGCTGTGGGCCTGCCTGCCTGCCCGCTCTTCCCCGGTGGTGGTCTCTCCCGGAGGCCCAGGGCGCGGGTCGCGCGCGCGCAGGTGCCTCGCTCCCTCCCTCCGCTGGTTTCTCCCGGCTCTTTTGTGGCTGTGCGCCGGGGGCCACCGCGGCCGGCCGGCGCGAACGGAGGGCGCCTGGCCCTCGGGGGCGAAGGGAGGGCGGCGGGGGAGGGGCCGCGGTGCCTGCCAGCGGAGACGGAGGCCTCCGGCGGGGTGGGGCGGGTGGGCGTCCGCCTGGCCCGGGGTCCGGGGACACCCGGAGCCTGTGTCTCGGGGCCCAGGTGCAGGCAGAGGGATGGTCGTCCCCTGGGCTCGGCCCCGAGGTGCCAGGGTCCCGCACGTCCTTGGCTGGAGAAAGCCGCCCAAGGCCGGTGGAGGCCGGCGCCGGCAGGCAGCCCTGGGCTTGGGCGTTGGGGGGCGGCGTTGGGGGCGCGGCGCAGGGCTGCGGGCTGCCGGCTTGCGGGCGGGAGGGCAGAGGACTAAGAAGGGGCTGTGGGGGAGAGCCCGGGCCGAGGGGCCTGGCGTGCGGCCGGCCGGGGCTGCGAGGCTGGAGGGCCGGGCGGGGGCCCCGCCCCCACGCCCCTCCACCCCCCCTACGCCCCCCACCCCCCCACCCCCCCACCCCCCCACCCCTGCTGGCCAGGGGTCCTGCGGCGGGGTGGGCGGCTGCAGAGGGTCGAGGGGCGGGGCGGCCGCAAAAGGAGTGGCGGGCAAAAGCCTACAGCACCCGGTATTCCCAGGCGGTCTCCCATCCAAGTACTAACCAGGCCCGACCCTGCTTAGCTTCCGAGATCAGACGAGATCGGGCGCGTTCAGGGTGGTATGGCCGTAGACGCTGGGACCGGGCTCCCGGCGCCCCAAGAGCAGCCGCCCGGCCTGCATGGTGAGCGCGCGCCAGACTGCTGGGCCGCTCCGGTCGCGAGCCTCTCCCCGCTGGCCTGGCCGGCTCAGCCAGCGCCGCGCCACCCGCCTGCTCCCCGCCTCCTCAGGAGGCCGCGGGCGTGGACAGCGCGTTACTCCTTGCCCGCAGCGAGGCCCCTTGGCGCCGCCCGTGGCTCCACGGGGCCTCTGCCACTTCCCTGGCGGTGACAGAAGCCAGAGAGACAGGGGTTGGGAGTTGGGGTGGGCGGGGGGAGGAAGGAGGGACGCACAGGCTGGGTCATGGACTGGGACAGACGCGCTGAGGCTGTGTTGAAGTGGCAGCTCCCCCACCGGAGTGCGGTCGTGCCCGGGGCTGGGCTCCGCTAAGGAGGCAGTGCCCGGGCGGTGGCAGTCACCGTGGGACCCCGGGGCAGGCCTCCAGGGTCTGCGGAGTGCCGGTGGGGTCCCAGCCCCGCCCGGGGTCCCGCACGCGGGAGGAGCGGCGCAGCCCCAGGCAGCCTCCTGGTGTGCGCTGTGGGCCTGCCTGCCTGCCCGCTCTTCCCCGGTGGTGGTCTCTCCCGGAGGCCCAGGGCGCGGGTCGCGCGCGCGCAGGTGCCTCGCTCCCTCCCTCCGCTGGTTTCTCCCGGCTCTTTTGTGGCTGTGCGCCGGGGGCCACCGCGGCCGGCCGGCGCGAACGGAGGGCGCCTGGCCCTCGGGGGCGAAGGGAGGGCGGCGGGGGAGGGGCCGCGGTGCCTGCCAGCGGAGACGGAGGCCTCCGGCGGGGTGGGGCGGGTGGGCGTCCGCCTGGCCCGGGGTCCGGGGACACCCGGAGCCTGTGTCTCGGGGCCCAGGTGCAGGCAGAGGGATGGTCGTCCCCTGGGCTCGGCCCCGAGGTGCCAGGGTCCCGCACGGCCTTGGCTGGAGAAAGCCGCCCAAGGCCGGTGGAGGCCGGCGCCGGCAGGCAGCCCTGGGCTTGGGCGTTGGGGGGCGGCGTTGGGGGCGCGGCGCAGGGCTGCGGGCTGCCGGCTTGCGGGCGGGAGGGCAGAGGACTAAGAAGGGGCTGTGGGGGGAGCCCGGGCCGAGGGGCCTGGCGTGCGGCCGGCCGGGGCTGCGAGGCTGGAGGGCCGGGCGGGGGCCCCGCCCCCACGCCCCTCCACCCCCCCTACGCCCCCCACCCCCCCACCCCCCCACCCCCCCACCCCTGCTGGCCAGGGGTCCTGCGGCGGGGTGGGCGGCTGCAGAGGGTCGAGGGGCGGGGCGGCCGCAAAAGGAGTGGCGGGCAAAAGCCTACAGCACCCGGTATTCCCAGGCGGTCTCCCATCCAAGTACTAACCAGGCCCGACCCTGCTTAGCTTCCGAGATCAGACGAGATCGGGCGCGTTCAGGGTGGTATGGCCGTAGACGCTGGGACCGGGCTCCCGGCGCCCCAAGAGCAGCCGCCCGGCCTGCATGGTGAGCGCGCGCCAGGCTGCTGGGCCGCTCCGGTCGCGAGCCTCTCCCCGCTGGCCTGGCCGGCTCAGCCAGCGCCGCGCCACCCGCCTGCTCCCCGCCTCCTCAGGAGGCCGCGGGCGTGGACAGCGCGTTACTCCTTGCCCGCAGCGAGGCCCCTTGGCGCCGCCCGTGGCTCCACGGGGCCTCTGCCACTTCCCTGGCGGTGACAGAAGCCAGAGAGACAGGGGTTGGGAGTTGGGGTGGGCGGGGGGAGGAAGGAGGGACGCACAGGCTGGGTCACGGACTGGGACAGACGCGCTGAGGCTGTGTTGAAGTGGCAGCTCCCCCACCGGAGTGCGGTCGTGCCCGGGGCTGGGCTCCGCTAAGGAGGCAGTGCCCGGGCGGTGGCAGTCACCGTGGGACCCCGGGGCAGGCCTCCAGGGTCTGCGGAGTGCCGGTGGGGTCCCAGCCCCGCCCGGGGTCCCGCACGCGGGAGGAGCGGCGCAGCCCCAGGCAGCCTCCTGGTGTGCGCTGTGGGCCTGCCTGCCTGCCCGCTCTTCCCCGGTGGTGGTCTCTCCCGGAGGCCCAGGGCGCGGGTCGCGCGCGCGCAGGTGCCTCGCTCCCTCCCTCCGCTGGTTTCTCCCGGCTCTTTTGTGGCTGTGCGCCGGGGGCCACCGCGGCCGGCCGGCGCGAACGGAGGGCGCCTGGCCCTCGGGGGCGAAGGGAGGGCGGCGGGGGAGGGGCCGCGGTGCCTGCCAGCGGAGACGGAGGCCTCCGGCGGGGTGGGGCGGGTGGGCGTCCGCCTGGCCCGGGGTCCGGGGACACCCGGAGCCTGTGTCTCGGGGCCCAGGTGCAGGCAGAGGGATGGTCGTCCCCTGGGCTCGGCCCCGAGGTGCCAGGGTCCCGCACGGCCTTGGCTGGAGAAAGCCGCCCAAGGCCGGTGGAGGCCGGCGCCGGCAGGCAGCCCTGGGCTTGGGCGTTGGGGGGCGGCGTTGGGGGCGCGGCGCAGGGCTGCGGGCTGCCGGCTTGCGGGCGGGAGGGCAGAGGACTAAGAAGGGGCTGTGGGGGGGAGCCCGGGCCGAGGGGCCTGGCGTGCGGCCGGCCGGGGCTGCGAGGCTGGAGGGCCGGGCGGGGGCCCCGCCCCCACGCCCCTCCACCCCCCCCACCCCCCCACCCCCCCACCCCCCCACCCCTGCTGGCCAGGGGTCCTGCGGCGGGGTGGGCGGCTGCAGAGGGTCGAGGGGCGGGGCGGCCGCAAAAGGAGTGGCGGGCAAAAGCCTACAGCACCCGGTATTCCCAGGCGGTCTCCCATCCAAGTACTAACCAGGCCCGACCCTGCTTAGCTTCCGAGATCAGACGAGATCGGGCGCGTTCAGGGTGGTATGGCCGTAGACGCTGGGACCGGGCTCCCGGCGCCCCAAGAGCAGCCGCCCGGCCTGCATGGTGAGCGCGCGCCAGGCTGCTGGGCCGCTCCGGTCGCGAGCCTCTCCCCGCTGGCCTGGCCGGCTCAGCCAGCGCCGCGCCACCCGCCTGCTCCCCGCCTCCTCAGGAGGCCGCGGGCGTGGACAGCGCGTTACTCCTTGCCCGCAGCGAGGCCCCTTGGCGCCGCCCGTGGCTCCACGGGGCCTCTGCCACTTCCCTGGCGGTGACAGAAGCCAGAGAGACAGGGGTTGGGAGTTGGGGTGGGCGGGGGGAGGAAGGAGGGACGCACAGGCTGGGTCACGGACTGGGACAGACGCGCTGAGGCTGTGTTGAAGTGGCAGCTCCCCCACCGGAGTGCGGTCGTGCCCGGGGCTGGGCTCCGCTAAGGAGGCAGTGCCCGGGCGGTGGCAGTCACCGTGGGACCCCGGGGCAGGCCTCCAGGGTCTGCGGAGTGCCGGTGGGGTCCCAGCCCCGCCCGGGGTCCCGCACGCGGGAGGAGCGGCGCAGCCCCAGGCAGCCTCCTGGTGTGCGCTGTGGGCCTGCCTGCCTGCCCGCTCTTCCCCGGTGGTGGTCTCTCCCGGAGGCCCAGGGCGCGGGTCGCGCGCGCGCAGGTGCCTCGCTCCCTCCCTCCGCTGGTTTCTCCCGGCTCTTTTGTGGCTGTGCGCCGGGGGCCACCGCGGCCGGCCGGCGCGAACGGAGGGCGCCTGGCCCTCGGGGGCGAAGGGAGGGCGGCGGGGGAGGGGCCGCGGTGCCTGCCAGCGGAGACGGAGGCCTCCGGCGGGGTGGGGCGGGTGGGCGTCCGCCTGGCCCGGGGTCCGGGGACACCCGGAGCCTGTGTCTCGGGGCCCAGGTGCAGGCAGAGGGATGGTCGTCCCCTGGGCTCGGCCCCGAGGTGCCAGGGTCCCGCACGGCCTTGGCTGGAGAAAGCCGCCCAAGGCCGGTGGAGGCCGGCGCCGGCAGGCAGCCCTGGGCTTGGGCGTTGGGGGGCGGCGTTGGGGGCGCGGCGCAGGGCTGCGGGCTGCCGGCTTGCGGGCGGGAGGGCAGAGGACTAAGAAGGGGCTGTGGGGGGGAGCCCGGGCCGAGGGGCCTGGCGTGCGGCCGGCCGGGGCTGCGAGGCTGGAGGGCCGGGCGGGGGCCCCGCCCCCACGCCCCTCCACCCCCCCTACGCCCCCCACCCCCCCACCCCCCCACCCCCCCACCCCTGCTGGCCAGGGGTCCTGCGGCGGGGTGGGCGGCTGCAGAGGGTCGAGGGGCGGGGCGGCCGCAAAAGGAGTGGCGGGCAAAAGCCTACAGCACCCGGTATTCCCAGGCGGTCTCCCATCCAAGTACTAACCAGGCCCGACCCTGCTTAGCTTCCGAGATCAGACGAGATCGGGCGCGTTCAGGGTGGTATGGCCGTAGACGCTGGGACCGGGCTCCCGGCGCCCCAAGAGCAGCCGCCCGGCCTGCATGGTGAGCGCGCGCCAGGCTGCTGGGCCGCTCCGGTCGCGAGCCTCTCCCCGCTGGCCTGGCCGGCTCAGCCAGCGCCGCGCCACCCGCCTGCTCCCCGCCTCCTCAGGAGGCCGCGGGCGTGGACAGCGCGTTACTCCTTGCCCGCAGCGAGGCCCCTTGGCGCCGCCCGTGGCTCCACGGGGCCTCTGCCACTTCCCTGGCGGTGACAGAAGCCAGAGAGACAGGGGTTGGGAGTTGGGGTGGGCGGGGGGAGGAAGGAGGGACGCACAGGCTGGGTCACGGACTGGGACAGACGCGCTGAGGCTGTGTTGAAGTGGCAGCTCCCCCACCGGAGTGCGGTCGTGCCCGGGGCTGGGCTCCGCTAAGGAGGCAGTGCCCGGGCGGTGGCAGTCACCGTGGGACCCCGGGGCAGGCCTCCAGGGTCTGCGGAGTGCCGGTGGGGTCCCAGCCCCGCCCGGGGTCCCGCACGCGGGAGGAGCGGCGCAGCCCCAGGCAGCCTCCTGGTGTGCGCTGTGGGCCTGCCTGCCTGCCCGCTCTTCCCCGGTGGTGGTCTCTCCCGGAGGCCCAGGGCGCGGGTCGCGCGCGCGCAGGTGCCTCGCTCCCTCGCTCCGCTGGTTTCTCCCGGCTCTTTTGTGGCTGTGCGCCGGGGGCCACCGCGGCCGGCCGGCGCGAACGGAGGGCGCCTGGCCCTCGGGGGCGAAGGGAGGGCGGCGCGGGAGGGGCCGCGGTGCCTGCCAGCGGAGACGGAGGCCTCCGGCGGGGTGGGGCGGGTGGGCGTCCGCCTGGCCCGGGGTCCGGGGACACCCGGAGCCTGTGTCTCGGGGCCCAGGTGCAGGCAGAGGGATGGTCGTCCCCTGGGCTCGGCCCCGAGGTGCCAGGGTCCCGCACGGCCTTGGCTGGAGAAAGCCGCCCAAGGCCGGTGGAGGCCGGCGCCGGCAGGCAGCCCTGGGCTTGGGCGTTGGGGGGCGGCGTTGGGGGCGCGGCGCAGGGCTGCGGGCTGCCGGCTTGCGGGCGGGAGGGCAGAGGACTAAGAAGGGGCTGTGGGGGAGAGCCCGGGCCGAGGGACCTGGCGTGCGGCCGGCCGGGGCTGCGAGGCTGGAGGGCCGGGCGGGGGCCCCGCCCCCACGCCCCTCCACCCCCCCTACGCCCCCCACCCCCCCACCCCCCCACCCCCCCACCCCTGCTGGCCAGGGGTCCTGCGGCGGGGTGGGCGGCTGCAGAGGGTCGAGGGGCGGGGCGGCCGCAAAAGGAGTGGCGGGCAAAAGCCTACAGCACCCGGTATTCCCAGGCGGTCTCCCATCCAAGTACTAACCAGGCCCGACCCTGCTTAGCTTCCGAGATCAGACGAGATCGGGCGCGTTCAGGGTGGTATGGCCGTAGACGCTGGGACCGGGCTCCCGGCGCCCCAAGAGCAGCCGCCCGGCCTGCATGGTGAGCGCGCGCCAGACTGCTGGGCCGCTCCGGTCGCGAGCCTCTCCCCGCTGGCCTGGCCGGCTCAGCCAGCGCCGCGCCACCCGCCTGCTCCCCGCCTCCTCAGGAGGCCGCGGGCGTGGACAGCGCGTTACTCCTTGCCCGCAGCGAGGCCCCTTGGCGCCGCCCGTGGCTCCACGGGGCCTCTGCCACTTCCCTGGCGGTGACAGAAGCCAGAGAGACAGGGGTTGGGAGTTGGGGTGGGCGGGGGGAGGAAGGAGGGACGCACAGGCTGGGTCACGGACTGGGACAGACGCGCTGAGGCTGTGTTGAAGTGGCAGCTCCCCCACCGGAGTGCGGTCGTGCCCGGGGCTGGGCTCCGCTAAGGAGGCAGTGCCCGGGCGGTGGCAGTCACCGTGGGACCCCGGGGCAGGCCTCCAGGGTCTGCGGAGTGCCGGTGGGGTCCCAGCCCCGCCCGGGGTCCCGCACGCGGGAGGAGCGGCGCAGCCCCAGGCAGCCTCCTGGTGTGCGCTGTGGGCCTGCCTGCCTGCCCGCTCTTCCCCGGTGGTGGTCTCTCCCGGAGGCCCAGGGCGCGGGTCGCGCGCGCGCAGGTGCCTCGCTCCCTCCCTCCGCTGGTTTCTCCCGGCTCTTTTGTGGCTGTGCGCCGGGGGCCACCGCGGCCGGCCGGCGCGAACGGAGGGCGCCTGGCCCTCGGGGGCGAAGGGAGGGCGGCGGGGGAGGGGCCGCGGTGCCTGCCAGCGGAGACGGAGGCCTCCGGCGGGGTGGGGCGGGTGGGCGTCCGCCTGGCCCGGGGTCCGGGGACACCCGGAGCCTGTGTCTCGGGGCCCAGGTGCAGGCAGAGGGATGGTCGTCCCCTGGGCTCGGCCCCGAGGTGCCAGGGTCCCGCACGTCCTTGGCTGGAGAAAGCCGCCCAAGGCCGGTGGAGGCCGGCGCCGGCAGGCAGCCCTGGGCTTGGGCGTTGGGGGGCGGCGTTGGGGGCGCGGCGCAGGGCTGCGGGCTGCCGGCTTGCGGGCGGGAGGGCAGAGGACTAAGAAGGGGCTGTGGGGGAGAGCCCGGGCCGAGGGGCCTGGCGTGCGGCCGGCCGGGGCTGCGAGGCTGGAGGGCCGGGCGGGGGCCCCGCCCCCACGCCCCTCCACCCCCCCTACGCCCCCCACCCCCCCACCCCCCCACCCCCCCACCCCTGCTGGCCAGGGGTCCTGCGGCGGGGTGGGCGGCTGCAGAGGGTCGAGGGGCGGGGCGGCCGCAAAAGGAGTGGCGGGCAAAAGCCTACAGCACCCGGTATTCCCAGGCGGTCTCCCATCCAAGTACTAACCAGGCCCGACCCTGCTTAGCTTCCGAGATCAGACGAGATCGGGCGCATTCAGGGTGGTATGGCCGTAGACGCTGGGACCGGGCTCCCGGCGCCCCAAGAGCAGCCGCCCGGCCTGCATGGTGAGCGCGCGCCAGGCTGCTGGGCCGCTCCGGTCGCGAGCCTCTCCCCGCTGGCCTGGCCGGCTCAGCCAGCGCCGCGCCACCCGCCTGCTCCCCGCCTCCTCAGGAGGCCGCGGGCGTGGACAGCGCGTTACTCCTTGCCCGCAGCGAGGCCCCTTGGCGCCGCCCGTGGCACCACGGGGCCTCTGCCACTTCCCTGGCGGTGACAGAAGCCAGAGAGACAGGGGTTGGGAGTTGGGGTGGGCGGGGGGAGGAAGGAGGGACGCACAGGCTGGGTCACGGACTGGGACAGACGCGCTGAGGCTGTGTTGAAGTGGCAGCTCCCCCACCGGAGTGCGGTCGTGCCCGGGGCTGGGCTCCGCTAAGGAGGCAGTGCCCGGGCGGTGGCAGTCACCGTGGGACCCCGGGGCAGGCCTCCAGGGTCTGCGGAGTGCCGGTGGGGTCCCAGCCCCGCCCGGGGTCTCGCACGCGGGAGGAGCGGCGCAGCCCCAGGCAGCCTCCTGGTGTGCGCTGTGGGCCTGCCTGCCTGCCCGCTCTTCCCCGGTGGTGGTCTCTCCCGGAGGCCCAGGGCGCGGGTCGCGCGCGCGCAGGTGCCTCGCTCCCTCCCTCCGCTGGTTTCTCCCGGCTCTTTTGTGGCTGTGCGCCGGGGGCCACCGCAGCCGGCCGGCGCGAACGGAGGGCGCCTGGCCCTCGGGGGCGAAGGGAGGGCGGCGGGGGAGGGGCCGCGGTGCCTGCCAGCGGAGACGGAGGCCTCCGGCGGGGTGGGGCGGGTGGGCGTCCGCCTGGCCCGGGGTCCGGGGACACCCGGAGCCTGTGTCTCGGGGCCCAGGTGCAGGCAGAGGGATGGTCGTCCCCTGGGCTCGGCCCCGAGGTGCCAGGGTCCCGCACGGCCTTGGCTGGAGAAAGCCGCCCAAGGCCGGTGGAGGCCGGCGCCGGCAGGCAGCCCTGGGCTTGGGCGTTGGGGGGCGGCGTTGGGGGCGCGGCGCAGGGCTGCGGGCTGCCGGCTTGCGGGCGGGAGGGCAGAGGACTAAGAAGGGGCTGTGGGGGGGAGCCCGGGCCGAGGGGCCTGGCGTGCGGCCGGCCGGGGCTGCGAGGCTGGAGGGCCGGGCGGGGGCCCCGCCCCCACGCCCCTCCACCCCCCCTACGCCCCCCACCCCCCCACCCCTGCTGGCCAGGGGTCCTGCGGCGGGGTGGGCGGCTGCAGAGGGTCGAGGGGCGGGGCGGCCGCAAAAGGAGTGGCGGGCAAAAGCCTACAGCACCCGGTATTCCCAGGCGGTCTCCCATCCAAGTACTAACCAGGCCCGACCCTGCTTAGCTTCCGAGATCAGACGAGATCGGGCGCGTTCAGGGTGGTATGGCCGTAGACGCTGGGACCGGGCTCCCGGCGCCCCAAGAGCAGCCGCCCGGCCTGCATGGTGAGCGCGCGCCAGGCTGCTGGGCCGCTCCGGTCGCGAGCCTCTCCCCGCTGGCCTGGCCGGCTCAGCCAGCGCCGCGCCACCCGCCTGCTCCCCGCCTCCTCAGGAGGCCGCGGGCGTGGACAGCGCGTTACTCCTTGCCCGCAGCGAGGCCCCTTGGCGCCGCCCGTGGCTCCACGGGGCCTCTGCCACTTCCCTGGCGGTGACAGAAGCCAGAGAGACAGGGGTTGGGAGTTGGGGTGGGCGGGGGGAGGAAGGAGGGACGCACAGGCTGGGTCACGGACTGGGACAGACGCGCTGAGGCTGTGTTGAAGTGGCAGCTCCCCCACCGGAGTGCGGTCGTGCCCGGGGCTGGGCTCCGCTAAGGAGGCAGTGCCCGGGCGGTGGCAGTCACCGTGGGACCCCGGGGCAGGCCTCCAGGGTCTGCGGAGTGCCGGTGGGGTCCCAGCCCCGCCCGGGGTCCCGCACGCGGGAGGAGCGGCGCAGCCCCAGGCAGCCTCCTGGTGTGCGCTGTGGGCCTGCCTGCCTGCCCGCTCTTCCCCGGTGGTGGTCTCTCCCGGAGGCCCAGGGCGCGGGTCGCGCGCGCGCAGGTGCCTCGCTCCCTCGCTCCGCTGGTTTCTCCCGGCTCTTTTGTGGCTGTGCGCCGGGGGCCACCGCGGCCGGCCGGCGCGAACGGAGGGCGCCTGGCCCTCGGGGGCGAAGGGAGGGCGGCGCGGGAGGGGCCGCGGTGCCTGCCAGCGGAGACGGAGGCCTCCGGCGGGGTGGGGCGGGTGGGCGTCCGCCTGGCCCGGGGTCCGGGGACACCCGGAGCCTGTGTCTCGGGGCCCAGGTGCAGGCAGAGGGATGGTCGTCCCCTGGGCTCGGCCCCGAGGTGCCAGGGTCCCGCACGGCCTTGGCTGGAGAAAGCCGCCCAAGGCCGGTGGAGGCCGGCGCCGGCAGGCAGCCCTGGGCTTGGGCGTTGGGGGGCGGCGTTGGGGGCGCGGCGCAGGGCTGCGGGCTGCCGGCTTGCGGGCGGGAGGGCAGAGGACTAAGAAGGGGCTGTGGGGGAGAGCCCGGGCCGAGGGGCCTGGCGTGCGGCCGGCCGGGGCTGCGAGGCTGGAGGGCCGGGCGGGGGCCCCGCCCCCACGCCCCTCCACCCCCCCTACGCCCCCCACCCCCCCACCCCCCCACCCCCCCACCCCTGCTGGCCAGGGGTCCTGCGGCGGGGTGGGCGGCTGCAGAGGGTCGAGGGGCGGGGCGGCCGCAAAAGGAGTGGCGGGCAAAAGCCTACAGCACCCGGTATTCCCAGGCGGTCTCCCATCCAAGTACTAACCAGGCCCGACCCTGCTTAGCTTCCGAGATCAGACGAGATCGGGCGCGTTCAGGGTGGTATGGCCGTAGACGCTGGGACCGGGCTCCCGGCGCCCCAAGAGCAGCCGCCCGGCCTGCATGGTGAGCGCGCGCCAGACTGCTGGGCCGCTCCGGTCGCGAGCCTCTCCCCGCTGGCCTGGCCGGCTCAGCCAGCGCCGCGCCACCCGCCTGCTCCCCGCCTCCTCAGGAGGCCGCGGGCGTGGACAGCGCGTTACTCCTTGCCCGCAGCGAGGCCCCTTGGCGCCGCCCGTGGCTCCACGGGGCCTCTGCCACTTCCCTGGCGGTGACAGAAGCCAGAGAGACAGGGGTTGGGAGTTGGGGTGGGCGGGGGGAGGAAGGAGGGACGCACAGGCTGGGTCACGGACTGGGACAGACGCGCTGAGGCTGTGTTGAAGTGGCAGCTCCCCCACCGGAGTGCGGTCGTGCCCGGGGCTGGGCTCCGCTAAGGAGGCAGTGCCCGGGCGGTGGCAGTCACCGTGGGACCCCGGGGCAGGCCTCCAGGGTCTGCGGAGTGCCGGTGGGGTCCCAGCCCCGCCCGGGGTCCCGCACGCGGGAGGAGCGGCGCAGCCCCAGGCAGCCTCCTGGTGTGCGCTGTGGGCCTGCCTGCCTGCCCGCTCTTCCCCGGTGGTGGTCTCTCCCGGAGGCCCAGGGCGCGGGTCGCGCGCGCGCAGGTGCCTCGCTCCCTCCCTCCGCTGGTTTCTCCCGGCTCTTTTGTGGCTGTGCGCCGGGGGCCACCGCAGCCGGCCGGCGCGAACGGAGGGCGCCTGGCCCTCGGGGGCGAAGGGAGGGCGGCGGGGGAGGGGCCGCGGTGCCTGCCAGCGGAGACGGAGGCCTCCGGCGGGGTGGGGCGGGTGGGCGTCCGCCTGGCCCGGGGTCCGGGGACACCCGGAGCCTGTGTCTCGGGGCCCAGGTGCAGGCAGAGGGATGGTCGTCCCCTGGGCTCGGCCCCGAGGTGCCAGGGTCCCGCACGGCCTTGGCTGGAGAAAGCCGCCCAAGGCCGGTGGAGGCCGGCGCCGGCAGGCAGCCCTGGGCTTGGGCGTTGGGGGGCGGCGTTGGGGGCGCGGCGCAGGGCTGCGGGCTGCCGGCTTGCGGGCGGGAGGGCAGAGGACTAAGAAGGGGCTGTGGGGGGGAGCCCGGGCCGAGGGGCCTGGCGTGCGGCCGGCCGGGGCTGCGAGGCTGGAGGGCCGGGCGGGGGCCCCGCCCCCACGCCCCTCCACCCCCCCTACGCCCCCCACCCCCCCACCCCTGCTGGCCAGGGGTCCTGCGGCGGGGTGGGCGGCTGCAGAGGGTCGAGGGGCGGGGCGGCCGCAAAAGGAGTGGCGGGCAAAAGCCTACAGCACCCGGTATTCCCAGGCGGTCTCCCATCCAAGTACTAACCAGGCCCGACCCTGCTTAGCTTCCGAGATCAGACGAGATCGGGCGCGTTCAGGGTGGTATGGCCGTAGACGCTGGGACCGGGCTCCCGGCGCCCCAAGAGCAGCCGCCCGGCCTGCATGGTGAGCGCGCGCCAGGCTGCTGGGCCGCTCCGGTCGCGAGCCTCTCCCCGCTGGCCTGGCCGGCTCAGCCAGCGCCGCGCCACCCGCCTGCTCCCCGCCTCCTCAGGAGGCCGCGGGCGTGGACAGCGCGTTACTCCTTGCCCGCAGCGAGGCCCCTTGGCGCCGCCCGTGGCTCCACGGGGCCTCTGCCACTTCCCTGGCGGTGACAGAAGCCAGAGAGACAGGGGTTGGGAGTTGGGGTGGGCGGGGGGAGGAAGGAGGGACGCACAGGCTGGGTCACGGACTGGGACAGACGCGCTGAGGCTGTGTTGAAGTGGCAGCTCCCCCACCGGAGTGCGGTCGTGCCCGGGGCTGGGCTCCGCTAAGGAGGCAGTGCCCGGGCGGTGGCAGTCACCGTGGGACCCCGGGGCAGGCCTCCAGGGTCTGCGGAGTGCCGGTGGGGTCCCAGCCCCGCCCGGGGTCCCGCACGCGGGAGGAGCGGCGCAGCCCCAGGCAGCCTCCTGGTGTGCGCTGTGGGCCTGCCTGCCTGCCCGCTCTTCCCCGGTGGTGGTCTCTCCCGGAGGCCCAGGGCGCGGGTCGCGCGCGCGCAGGTGCCTCGCTCCCTCCCTCCGCTGGTTTCTCCCGGCTCTTTTGTGGCTGTGCGCCGGGGGCCACCGCGGCCGGCCGGCGCGAACGGAGGGCGCCTGGCCCTCGGGGGCGAAGGGAGGGCGGCGGGGGAGGGGCCGCGGTGCCTGCCAGCGGAGACGGAGGCCTCCGGCGGGGTGGGGCGGGTGGGCGTCCGCCTGGCCCGGGGTCCGGGGACACCCGGAGCCTGTGTCTCGGGGCCCAGGTGCAGGCAGAGGGATGGTCGTCCCCTGGGCTCGGCCCCGAGGTGCCAGGGTCCCGCACGGCCTTGGCTGGAGAAAGCCGCCCAAGGCCGGTGGAGGCCGGCGCCGGCAGGCAGCCCTGGGCTTGGGCGTTGGGGGGCGGCGTTGGGGGCGCGGCGCAGGGCTGCGGGCTGCCGGCTTGCGGGCGGGAGGGCAGAGGACTAAGAAGGGGCTGTGGGGGGGAGCCCGGGCCGAGGGGCCTGGCGTGCGGCCGGCCGGGGCTGCGAGGCTGGAGGGCCGGGCGGGGGCCCCGCCCCCACGCCCCTCCACCCCCCCTACGCCCCCCACCCCCCCACCCCCCCACCCCTGCTGGCCAGGGGTCCTGCGGCGGGGTGGGCGGCTGCAGAGGGTCGAGGGGCGGGGCGGCCGCAAAAGGAGTGGCGGGCAAAAGCCTACAGCACCCGGTATTCCCAGGCGGTCTCCCATCCAAGTACTAACCAGGCCCGACCCTGCTTAGCTTCCGAGATCAGACGAGATCGGGCGCGTTCAGGGTGGTATGGCCGTAGACGCTGGGACCGGGCTCCCGGCGCCCCAAGAGCAGCCGCCCGGCCTGCATGGTGAGCGCGCGCCAGGCTGCTGGGCCGCTCCGGTCGCGAGCCTCTCCCCGCTGGCCTGGCCGGCTCAGCCAGCGCCGCGCCACCCGCCTGCTCCCCGCCTCCTCAGGAGGCCGCGGGCGTGGACAGCGCGTTACTCCTTGCCCGCAGCGAGGCCCCTTGGCGCCGCCCGTGGCTCCACGGGGCCTCTGCCACTTCCCTGGCGGTGACAGAAGCCAGAGAGACAGGGGTTGGGAGTTGGGGTGGGCGGGGGGAGGAAGGAGGGACGCACAGGCTGGGTCACGGACTGGGACAGACGCGCTGAGGCTGTGTTGAAGTGGCAGCTCCCCCACCGGAGTGCGGTCGTGCCCGGGGCTGGGCTCCGCTAAGGAGGCAGTGCCCGGGCGGTGGCAGTCACCGTGGGACCCCGGGGCAGGCCTCCAGGGTCTGCGGAGTGCCGGTGGGGTCCCAGCCCCGCCCGGGGTCCCGCACGCGGGAGGAGCGGCGCAGCCCCAGGCAGCCTCCTGGTGTGCGCTGTGGGCCTGCCTGCCTGCTCGCTCTTCCCCGGTGGTGGTCTCTCCCGGAGGCCCAGGGCGCGGGTCGCGCGCGCGCAGGTGCCTCGCTCCCTCCCTCCGCTGGTTTCTCCCGGCTCTTTTGTGGCTGTGCGCCGGGGGCCACCGCGGCCGGCCGGCGCGAACGGAGGGCGCCTGGCCCTCGGGGGCGAAGGGAGGGCGGCGGGGGAGGGGCCGCGGTGCCTGCCAGCGGAGACGGAGGCCTCCGGCGGGGTGGGGCGGGTGGGCGTCCGCCTGGCCCGGGGTCCGGGGACACCCGGAGCCTGTGTCTCGGGGCCCAGGTGCAGGCAGAGGGATGGTCGTCCCCTGGGCTCGGCCCCGAGGTGCCAGGGTCCCGCACGGCCTTGGCTGGAGAAAGCCGCCCAAGGCCGGTGGAGGCCGGCGCCGGCAGGCAGCCCTGGGCTTGGGCGTTGGGGGGCGGCGTTGGGGGCGCGGCGCAGGGCTGCGGGCTGCCGGCTTGCGGGCGGGAGGGCAGAGGACTAAGAAGGGGCTGTGGGGGGGAGCCCGGGCCGAGGGGCCTGGCGTGCGGCCGGCCGGGGCTGCGAGGCTGGAGGGCCGGGCGGGGGCCCCGCCCCCACGCCCCTCCACCCCCCCTACGCCCCCCACCCCCCCACCCCTGCTGGCCAGGGGTCCTGCGGCGGGGTGGGCGGCTGCAGAGGGTCGAGGGGCGGGGCGGCCGCAAAAGGAGTGGCGGGCAAAAGCCTACAGCACCCGGTATTCCCAGGCGGTCTCCCATCCAAGTACTAACCAGGCCCGACCCTGCTTAGCTTCCGAGATCAGACGAGATCGGGCGCGTTCAGGGTGGTATGGCCGTAGACGCTGGGACCGGGCTCCCGGCGCCCCAAGAGCAGCCGCCCGGCCTGCATGGTGAGCGCGCGCCAGGCTGCTGGGCCGCTCCGGTCGCGAGCCTCTCCCCGCTGGCCTGGCCGGCTCAGCCAGCGCCGCGCCACCCGCCTGCTCCCCGCCTCCTCAGGAGGCCGCGGGCGTGGACAGCGCGTTACTCCTTGCCCGCAGCGAGGCCCCTTGGCGCCGCCCGTGGCTCCACGGGGCCTCTGCCACTTCCCTGGCGGTGACAGAAGCCAGAGAGACAGGGGTTGGGAGTTGGGGTGGGCGGGGGGAGGAAGGAGGGACGCACAGGCTGGGTCACGGACTGGGACAGACGCGCTGAGGCTGTGTTGAAGTGGCAGCTCCCCCACCGGAGTGCGGTCGTGCCCGGGGCTGGGCTCCGCTAAGGAGGCAGTGCCCGGGCGGTGGCAGTCACCGTGGGACCCCGGGGCAGGCCTCCAGGGTCTGCGGAGTGCCGGTGGGGTCCCAGCCCCGCCCGGGGTCCCGCACGCGGGAGGAGCGGCGCAGCCCCAGGCAGCCTCCTGGTGTGCGCTGTGGGCCTGCCTGCCTGCCCGCTCTTCCCCGGTGGTGGTCTCTCCCGGAGGCCCAGGGCGCGGGTCGCGCGCGCGCAGGTGCCTCGCTCCCTCCCTCCGCTGGTTTCTCCCGGCTCTTTTGTGGCTGTGCGCCGGGGGCCACCGCGGCCGGCCGGCGCGAACGGAGGGCGCCTGGCCCTCGGGGGCGAAGGGAGGGCGGCGGGGGAGGGGCCGCGGTGCCTGCCAGCGGAGACGGAGGCCTCCGGCGGGGTGGGGCGGGTGGGCGTCCGCCTGGCCCGGGGTCCGGGGACACCCGGAGCCTGTGTCTCGGGGCCCAGGTGCAGGCAGAGGGATGGTCGTCCCCTGGGCTCGGCCCCGAGGTGCCAGGGTCCCGCACGGCCTTGGCTGGAGAAAGCCGCCCAAGGCCGGTGGAGGCCGGCGCCGGCAGGCAGCCCTGGGCTTGGGCGTTGGGGGGCGGCGTTGGGGGCGCGGCGCAGGGCTGCGGGCTGCCGGCTTGCGGGCGGGAGGGCAGAGGACTAAGAAGGGGCTGTGGGGGGGAGCCCGGGCCGAGGGGCCTGGCGTGCGGCCGGCCGGGGCTGCGAGGCTGGAGGGCCGGGCGGGGGCCCCGCCCCCACGCCCCTCCACCCCCCCACCCCCCCACCCCCCCACCCCTGCTGGCCAGTGGTCCTGCGGCGGGGTGGGCGGCTGCAGAGGGTCGAGGGGCGGGGCGGCCGCAAAAGGAGTGGCGGGCAAAAGCCTACAGCACCCGGTATTCCCAGGCGGTCTCCCATCCAAGTACTAACCAGGCCCGACCCTGCTTAGCTTCCGAGATCAGACGAGATCGGGCGCGTTCAGGGTGGTATGGCCGTAGACGCTGGGACCGGGCTCCCGGCGCCCCAAGAGCAGCCGCCCGGCCTGCATGGTGAGCGCGCGCCAGGCTGCTGGGCCGCTCCGGTCGCGAGCCTCTCCCCGCTGGCCTGGCCGGCTCAGCCAGCGCCGCGCCACCCGCCTGCTCCCCGCCTCCTCAGGAGGCCGCGGGCGTGGACAGCGCGTTACTCCTTGCCCGCAGCGAGGCCCCTTGGCGCCGCCCGTGGCTCCACGGGGCCTCTGCCACTTCCCTGGCGGTGACAGAAGCCAGAGAGACAGGGGTTGGGAGTTGGGGTGGGCGGGGGGAGGAAGGAGGGACGCACAGGCTGGGTCACGGACTGGGACAGACGCGCTGAGGCTGTGTTGAAGTGGCAGCTCCTCCACCGGAGTGCGGTCGTGCCCGGGGCTGGGCTCCGCTAAGGAGGCAGTGCCCGGGCGGTGGCAGTCACCGTGGGACCCCGGGGCAGGCCTCCAGGGTCTGCGGAGTGCCGGTGGGGTCCCAGCCCCGCCCGGGGTCCCGCACGCGGGAGGAGCGGCGCAGCCCCAGGCAGCCTCCTGGTGTGCGCTGTGGGCCTGCCTGCCTGCCCGCTCTTCCCCGGTGGTGGTCTCTCCCGGAGGCCCAGGGCGCGGGTCGCGCGCGCGCAGGTGCCTCGCTCCCTCCCTCCGCTGGTTTCTCCCGGCTCTTTTGTGGCTGTGCGCCGGGGGCCACCGCGGCCGGCCGGCGCGAACGGAGGGCGCCTGGCCCTCGGGGGCGAAGGGAGGGCGGCGGGGGAGGGGCCGCGGTGCCTGCCAGCGGAGACGGAGGCCTCCGGCGGGGTGGGGCGGGTGGGCGTCCGCCTGGCCCGGGGTCCGGGGACACCCGGAGCCTGTGTCTCGGGGCCCAGGTGCAGGCAGAGGGATGGTCGTCCCCTGGGCTCGGCCCCGAGGTGCCAGGGTCCCGCACGGCCTTGGCTGGAGAAAGCCGCCCAAGGCCGGTGGAGGCCGGCGCCGGCAGGCAGCCCTGGGCTTGGGCGTTGGGGGGCGGCGTTGGGGGCGCGGCGCAGGGCTGCGGGCTGCCGGCTTGCGGGCGGGAGGGCAGAGGACTAAGAAGGGGCTGTGGGGGGGAGCCCGGGCCGAGGGGCCTGGCGTGCGGCCGGCCGGGGCTGCGAGGCTGGAGGGCCGGGCGGGGGCCCCGCCCCCACGCCCCTCCACCCCCCCTACGCCCCCCACCCCCCCACCCCCCCACCCCTGCTGGCCAGGGGTCCTGCGGCGGGGTGGGCGGCTGCAGAGGGTCGAGGGGCGGGGCGGCCGCAAAAGGAGTGGCGGGCAAAAGCCTACAGCACCCGGTATTCCCAGGCGGTCTCCCATCCAAGTACTAACCAGGCCCGACCCTGCTTAGCTTCCGAGATCAGACGAGATCGGGCGCGTTCAGGGTGGTATGGCCGTAGACGCTGGGACCGGGCTCCCGGCGCCCCAAGAGCAGCCGCCCGGCCTGCATGGTGAGCGCGCGCCAGGCTGCTGGGCCGCTCCGGTCGCGAGCCTCTCCCCGCTGGCCTGGCCGGCTCAGCCAGCGCCGCGCCACCCGCCTGCTCCCCGCCTCCTCAGGAGGCCGCGGGCGTGGACAGCGCGTTACTCCTTGCCCGCAGCGAGGCCCCTTGGCGCCGCCCGTGGCTCCACGGGGCCTCTGCCACTTCCCTGGCGGTGACAGAAGCCAGAGAGACAGGGGTTGGGAGTTGGGGTGGGCGGGGGGAGGAAGGAGGGACGCACAGGCTGGGTCACGGACTGGGACAGACGCGCTGAGGCTGTGTTGAAGTGGCAGCTCCCCCACCGGAGTGCGGTCGTGCCCGGGGCTGGGCTCCGCTAAGGAGGCAGTGCCCGGGCGGTGGCAGTCACCGTGGGACCCCGGGGCAGGCCTCCAGGGTCTGCGGAGTGCCGGTGGGGTCCCAGCCCCGCCCGGGGTCCCGCACGCGGGAGGAGCGGCGCAGCCCCAGGCAGCCTCCTGGTGTGCGCTGTGGGCCTGCCTGCCTGCCCGCTCTTCCCCGGTGGTGGTCTCTCCCGGAGGCCCAGGGCGCGGGTCGCGCGCGCGCAGGTGCCTCGCTCCCTCCCTCCGCTGGTTTCTCCCGGCTCTTTTGTGGCTGTGCGCCGGGGGCCACCGCGGCCGGCCGGCGCGAACGGAGGGCGCCTGGCCCTCGGGGGCGAAGGGAGGGCGGCGGGGGAGGGGCCGCGGTGCCTGCCAGCGGAGACGGAGGCCTCCGGCGGGGTGGGGCGGGTGGGCGTCCGCCTGGCCCGGGGTCCGGGGACACCCGGAGCCTGTGTCTCGGGGCCCAGGTGCAGGCAGAGGGATGGTCGTCCCCTGGGCTCGGCCCCGAGGTGCCAGGGTCCCGCACGGCCTTGGCTGGAGAAAGCCGCCCAAGGCCGGTGGAGGCCGGCGCCGGCAGGCAGCCCTGGGCTTGGGCGTTGGGGGGCGGCGTTGGGGGCGCGGCGCAGGGCTGCGGGCTGCCGGCTTGCGGGCGGGAGGGCAGAGGACTAAGAAGGGGCTGTGGGGGGGAGCCCGGGCCGAGGGGCCTGGCGTGCGGCCGGCCGGGGCTGCGAGGCTGGAGGGCCGGGCGGGGGCCCCGCCCCCACGCCCCTCCACCCCCCCTACGCCCCCCACCCCCCCACCCCTGCTGGCCAGGGGTCCTGCGGCGGGGTGGGCGGCTGCAGAGGGTCGAGGGGCGGGGCGGCCGCAAAAGGAGTGGCGGGCAAAAGCCTACAGCACCCGGTATTCCCAGGCGGTCTCCCATCCAAGTACTAACCAGGCCCGACCCTGCTTAGCTTCCGAGATCAGACGAGATCGGGCGCGTTCAGGGTGGTATGGCCGTAGACGCTGGGACCGGGCTCCCGGCGCCCCAAGAGCAGCCGCCCGGCCTGCATGGTGAGCGCGCGCCAGGCTGCTGGGCCGCTCCGGTCGCGAGCCTCTCCCCGCTGGCCTGGCCGGCTCAGCCAGCGCCGCGCCACCCGCCTGCTCCCCGCCTCCTCAGGAGGCCGCGGGCGTGGACAGCGCGTTACTCCTTGCCCGCAGCGAGGCCCCTTGGCGCCGCCCGTGGCTCCACGGGGCCTCTGCCACTTCCCTGGCGGTGACAGAAGCCAGAGAGACAGGGGTTGGGAGTTGGGGTGGGCGGGGGGAGGAAGGAGGGACGCACAGGCTGGGTCACGGACTGGGACAGACGCGCTGAGGCTGTGTTGAAGTGGCAGCTCCCCCACCGGAGTGCGGTCGTGCCCGGGGCTGGGCTCCGCTAAGGAGGCCAGTGCCCGGGCGGTGGCAGTCACCGTGGGACCCCGGGGCAGGCCTCCAGGGTCTGCGGAGTGCCGGTGGGGTCCCAGCCCCGCCCGGGGTCCCGCACGCGGGAGGAGCGGCGCAGCCCCAGGCAGCCTCCTGGTGTGCGCTGTGGGCCTGCCTGCCTGCCCGCTCTTCCCCGGTGGTGGTCTCTCCCGGAGGCCCAGGGCGCGGGTCGCGCGCGCGCAGGTGCCTCGCTCCCTCCCTCCGCTGGTTTCTCCCGGCTCTTTTGTGGCTGTGCGCCGGGGGCCACCGCGGCCGGCCGGCGCGAACGGAGGGCGCCTGGCCCTCGGGGGCGAAGGGAGGGCGGCGGGGGAGGGGCCGCGGTGCCTGCCAGCGGAGACGGAGGCCTCCGGCGGGGTGGGGCGGGTGGGCGTCCGCCTGGCCCGGGGTCCGGGGACACCCGGAGCCTGTGTCTCGGGGCCCAGGTGCAGGCAGAGGGATGGTCGTCCCCTGGGCTCGGCCCCGAGGTGCCAGGGTCCCGCACGGCCTTGGCTGGAGAAAGCCGCCCAAGGCCGGTGGAGGCCGGCGCCGGCAGGCAGCCCTGGGCTTGGGCGTTGGGGGGCGGCGTTGGGGGCGCGGCGCAGGGCTGCGGGCTGCCGGCTTGCGGGCGGGAGGGCAGAGGACTAAGAAGGGGCTGTGGGGGGGAGCCCGGGCCGAGGGGCCTGGCGTGCGGCCGGCCGGGGCTGCGAGGCTGGAGGGCCGGGCGGGGGCCCCGCCCCCACGCCCCTCCACCCCCCCACCCCCCCACCCCCCCACCCCTGCTGGCCAGTGGTCCTGCGGCGGGGTGGGCGGCTGCAGAGGGTCGAGGGGCGGGGCGGCCGCAAAAGGAGTGGCGGGCAAAAGCCTACAGCACCCGGTATTCCCAGGCGGTCTCCCATCCAAGTACTAACCAGGCCCGACCCTGCTTAGCTTCCGAGATCAGACGAGATCGGGCGCGTTCAGGGTGGTATGGCCGTAGACGCTGGGACCGGGCTCCCGGCGCCCCAAGAGCAGCCGCCCGGCCTGCATGGTGAGCGCGCGCCAGGCTGCTGGGGCCGCTCCGGTCGCGAGCCTCTCCCCGCTGGCCTGGCCGGCTCAGCCAGCGCCGCGCCACCCGCCTGCTCCCCGCCTCCTCAGGAGGCCGCGGGCGTGGACAGCGCGTTACTCCTTGCCCGCAGCGAGGCCCCTTGGCGCCGCCCGTGGCTCCACGGGGCCTCTGCCACTTCCCTGGCGGTGACAGAAGCCAGAGAGACAGGGGTTGGGAGTTGGGGTGGGCGGGGGGAGGAAGGAGGGACGCACAGGCTGGGTCACGGACTGGGACAGACGCGCTGAGGCTGTGTTGAAGTGGCAGCTCCTCCACCGGAGTGCGGTCGTGCCCGGGGCTGGGCTCCGCTAAGGAGGCAGTGCCCGGGCGGTGGCAGTCACCGTGGGACCCCGGGGCAGGCCTCCAGGGTCTGCGGAGTGCCGGTGGGGTCCCAGCCCCGCCCGGGGTCCCGCACGCGGGAGGAGCGGCGCAGCCCCAGGCAGCCTCCTGGTGTGCGCTGTGGGCCTGCCTGCCTGCCCGCTCTTCCCCGGTGGTGGTCTCTCCCGGAGGCCCAGGGCGCGGGTCGCGCGCGCGCAGGTGCCTCGCTCCCTCGCTCCGCTGGTTTCTCCCGGCTCTTTTGTGGCTGTGCGCCGGGGGCCACCGCGGCCGGCCGGCGCGAACGGAGGGCGCCTGGCCCTCGGGGGCGAAGGAGGGCGGCGGGGGAGGGGCCGCGGTGCCTGCCAGCGGAGACGGAGGCCTCCGGCGGGGTGGGGCGGGTGGGC